>NW_026623526.1:731463-779660 GCF_030028575.1 Malurus melanocephalus
TTCAGTCAGATCCCATTCAGCTCTTGCATTCTTTCTGCCTTTCCCTGCATTCTTCATGCCAGACAGAAACTCTAGAGCCAGATAAACTCAGCAGGTCCTGCTGGGAATGTGAGATGAGTAAGAAGACACTGGTATGTMTGCCAGATTTATGGCTGGGGTTCACTTCAGGGAAATTATTGTATCCCAGCCAGGGTAGTCCATGCAGACTTCTAACACACCATGGCTGCATAAATATCCCACRTGAAGCCAACCCCAATGTTTTCTGGTGGACAAATCCTGTCACCTCATTGCATGGAATGTCAGTCACAATGATTGTTAGAACAAAGYTTCATCTCAAGACTAAAACACATCAGTGTGCAGCATACAACATCTAGAGCAAAAATGTAATAAAATAAAAGTTGCATTATTGGATTGAGAAACTTTTGACATATCATAAATATATTCCCTGTAACCAACAATTAGATCTAAACTATATCTCCTTAAAAAAAGTGTTACCCTCTGGAAAAAGCACAGGTTGAAATTTTTCAAGGACATTTTTCTTGAGTGAACATCAATTTGATAAAGTCCTCTCTCACTGAGACATATTCATATGATAAAAGTATTTTTGACAAAAGAAATAAATGGTGTACTTTATATTTATTTTCCAGTTGTCTCAGAATTAGTGATGTTTATTTTGCACTTTGGTGCATAGCTATTTGCTGTAAATTCACAATAAGAACAAAATCTTTCTGATCAGGAAAAGTGTTCTAATGGGATGTAAAATGCACTGGTCTTCAGTGTAGGTTTTTCTGAGATATATATATATATATATATATATATTTGTGTAGAGATTGTTTTTCCCACAGAACTCAAAAATTTAAATTTTTTTGTGACTACTCTGTAAAATCAGGTTTGCAATGCAGACAGAGACACATTATATCTATGATTTCTTGACTGTAGGARTTTATAATCTAAGTTATGGGCTTGTAATGCACCCACTTACTTCTGAACTCACTACTAGAGGCTACTCTTCTAGTCAGTGGAGCACAATGAGCAGTTTGTGGAAAGAATCTGCTGAATACAAAGATGGTTTGACTGAAACACCCTAAAATTGTTTATTTTAGAGAGAAACTAGGAAAACTATGGTCAAAAAAAAAAGACATTTGCATTCATTTAGTTGCAAATGTTTAAATTTTATACATACATTTCTGTAATTTATAGGGAAAATATTTGCACTGTTTCTAATGTACCAGTCTTAGTGTGAAATCAGTCTATGAGAGATGTTATGTCTTAAAAGTGAATTAAATCTGAATTTTAAAGGCAAATCAATGTAGCAATTCTATTTTAAATGCATTTATTTTTTGAAAATTTGATTGAAATGCTGCATGGTCTAAATTTATGCATGTATGACAAAGGAAATTATATATATATATATATATATATAAAGATGAAAATGTGGAAGAATGAAGGAAATATTCAGCCTATTTATATTCATATGTGAAGGAATTATATCTATATAAATATGTATAGATCTATATATACAGTGTACATATCTCCTTCACAACCATTGACCTTGARCAAATCTGTTTGTATTGGCCATTTGGTCTAATTTGTATGAACTATGCAGCAACTGTTTTTAAATACAACTAAATTTAATAGGATATTTGTTGTGGAATAATTACATTCCAAATGTTTATTGAAAACATGTATGATTTACAGAGCTCTGATGATTCTTTTGGAAAACTRTATCTGTTAAGTTTCAATGAATACTTGTTTAAAATCTGACATTGGATTTTCATATACATTACTGCCAAGCTCCATATTAAACATATTCAGGCTGTGACTGATTCATCTCTTTTATTTTTTACAGATGTAGGGTACTGCTTATTTTCATGTGACCAAGATGTGTTAACATGAAATAGACAATTCAAGCAGKACAATAATTTCTACATTAAATTTTGATAATTCACAGTAATCCAATTATATTCTTTCACAAGTAAAATAGAAATTCTATTTAATATATTCAGTGTCTCTTATCARTTCTACCACAGGTTGTATGAATACACTGAAAATAGATTATGACACAAGTGTCCTGCTTTCTGTTCAATGCTGCACCACACTAACATACACTCTGGGCAGATATAAAAAAATCAGACAGTTGAAGTCTGCAAACATCTGAAACTGGGTAGAAAGGTACATCTGATATTCATAAGAATTGAAATTCAACTGATTACATGAAGCGAAAAAAGGCAGGTTTGTTGTTCTTTACCACTGTAATAACTTCCTGAATAAAACAAGGATTTCTTGACTTGAATCTTCTGTTGTCATTTTATCAGAAGAAAATACCTGATCAATTCCATTTTCTTTGGCTTCCTGTAAAATTTTTTACAGCTGCTGTTCTCACATAATGGAAAACACTTTTCTAACCTTGATAGCCTTTTCAGTCTTTCTATACATTTTATTTCTCTAAATGTGTGAAGAAATAGAAAAACTATATTTGAAAAAAACAACACATGTAAAATTGCACGTTGTTGAACAGGATATTTGGTTTATTGCATCTGAATTACTGTATTAAGAAGATTCTTTAGAGAGAGAGAGAGAATGTTCTGACTTGCATAACTCAATTGAAACACTTGAAACACTCTTCAAGACAATTTATAAATAATAATACAGGGAACTGACTTTAATTCAATAACTGGGGTGACAAAGAATTGATACAGTATTCCTTGGTATTCTTTAATTTTGCCATTGAAATTTCTTCATCAAATAATCCTTTGATTCTATTTTTTTCTCCATAAAGCTTGATATTCTTTCAAAATAAAGACAAAYAAATTGTGCAAAATGAACTGATTTCACCTTATAATTGCTTACAATCAAAAGTAATTCAAAACAAAGTGTGAGGGAAAAAAACCCCAAAAAAAAAATCTGATAAGATTATCAAGTAAGGTTTAATGACCTAATAAACTGTGAAAGCAGTAAGGTAAGTAAGCCAGGCAGACTCACTCAAAGATGTAGGTGTGGAAAAAGTTTGCAATTTCTCTGAAGCAAACATGCACAAAACATCTGGAGTAATCACCACAAGGAGGGCAGAACAGAGAGGAGGGCTCCAGGCATCATGAATCATGAATCATCTCAAGGAGGATTTTAGGAGTGAGGAAGGAATGTTACACTTGAGAGATCAGGAAGCGCAGCGAAACGATTCATTACTGAGGAATAAAAAACAGTGACAAGTGTTTCTTTAATGGTAAATGAGAGCCAGAAAACAAACAGAATAGTCCAAAGTCAGGATTGGTAAATTTTGAAACAGTTTTGTTAAGATCTAGTAATAACCCTCTGGTCTGTGAGTTCARTAAGAAAGCTGCTGCATGATATGAGAGTTGATGGAAATGAAGATGGAAAAGTGATATTAAATAATTWAAAAAACAAATAACATAAAAGGCTGTGGTGAATGGCCCCAACAAAGAAGGTGAGCACCCACACAGACACTTGATCTCTTCACCTCCTGTAGTGGATTGACCCTGGCTGGATGCCAGGCACCCACCAGAACCTCTTTAACACTCCCCTACACAGACMGGGGAGAGAAAATATAWCGAAGRGTTCATGGGTTGAGATAARGACCARGAGAGATCACTCTGCAAATATCATCATGGACAAAACAGACTCAAGTTGGGGATACTAATAGAATTTGTTACTAAGAAAACCAGAGCAGGATAATGAGAAGCAAAACAAATCTTAAAAACACCTTCCCCCCATCCCTCCCTCTTTTCCAAGCTCTGCCTCTTCCCCACCAGCAGCACTGGGGAACAGGGAATGGGGTTTATAGTCAGTTCAGGGAGAGGAGTCCTTCCCCTGTTCCACCATGGGGTCCCTCCCACTGGAGACAGTATGTCCCAATACCAAAATTTTGCCTTTTTTACACTGTATGTATATATTGGGGAAGGGGGGTAGATATATAGATGCACACCAATAAGTCAAATTAAAAAAAAAAAAAAAAAAACCCTCATTTTCTATTACTTTCATTTTTTGTTTCAAGTAAGCTGAATTTGACTCACAGAGGAAGGAAAAATTCCAACAGCTCTTGCCCAATATCTTCAGCAAAGTCTTGTTTGCAAAAGAAGTTTAACTGTTACTTTGCTCCAGATCCTTTTATAGTTTTGGCCTACAGAAGTTTTCTTACACCTAAAATGGCCAGGGGTGAATAGGTCAGTCCTTCAAACTCAATGGGCACATTCAACATCTAAAGAGAAAAAGTCTATTAAAAATTCTTGGAGAAATTGGAGTATTCGTGGAGGTGAGTTGTTAGACAAGAGGGAATTGTGTTACATGTTCTCAGGTTCTGCAAACATTAGAGGACAATCTAATGGCTCCTCTTTTACGAGGAGGTTGCTGAGGTAACCTGCTCAAGATARATTTGATGTTTACCTTTGCTGGACGTCAAGCCATGAGGCCTGTAAAAAGAATTATGATGTTTCAGCCATTTTAGTATCAACACAGTTGGTGTATCTATTACCTTGGCTTCTTTGATGGAAGCTTGAGGGCTTCTGTTACCAAATTCCTCATATTTCAAACACCGGGTGAGCACACATCAACTGTGGGTTTTCCCCATCTGTGTGTTTTCATTTGCTAGAGAAAGAGAGCTCTGTTTTCTGGTTCACCTACTGAGGAAACAAGATTTAACCAATGGAAAATGCTGCTAAATGGAAACATGGAAGGACTAGGGGATTTTTTTTGGGGGAAACATGTAGATTTAATTATAATCTCTCTCAGATGCTCTGATTAGAACTATGAAATTATCAAGTGTCCCTTTTTTTTGTCATATCATAGCATTTCCAACATGATTAGAGAAATGCTTTGAAGTGTATAGGCCTCTGCAGAGCACTTGGTTTCAAGAAAGGGCTTTGCTAAGGGATTTAAAAACTAGTCAAATAAAATTAACACATTTTTACTACAATAAAACTTTTGCTAGAAGAAGTATTTGTCTCCAAATATGAATTTAGAAAGACAGTTGTAAAACTCAATTATTATATTTAACTATTTATTTCGTGGGGGAAGATTCAAGAAGAAAGCTTTTGCTTGAGGGCAAATCCCTTGAGTCATTCAGATGCCTCCTGATGAAATTCATTCACCTACATATAAAGAGAGAATTTGGCATGATAAGATGAAAAGTGTGAAGCTGTATGGAAAATTATAATCTTTTAAAAAGYCAATGCCACACATATCATCAGATATCAAGTCAAGTAAGCAGGGACAATCCGAGGTCCTCAACAGGACCTATCAATAAGACTGGCATACAAAGCAACTGTAAAATATAATGTAGTTTGGAAGTTCACATAATAATCCATATTTTAAAAAAAGGTGATTTTGTTCTGTTAAAATAAATTATTTTTCCCTGCTGCTAATAAAAAAAAAAGAGTTTAGAATTTATATTGCTATTTAAATACTCAAGTTTATTAAACGTGCTTGAAATTCTCTTTCTAAATCCAGCCTCCTTTTTAATGGTACTGTAGGAAGCTTACTAAATGGAAGAGATATTTAACTTATTTTTGTTTCATTTGGTTTGAATTTCAAGGAAACACTGCACAAAATTAATTTACTCAAWAGAAACAAAACTGTAAACTCACAGGATGCAATGTAGGAGGTCAATAATGTGGGGAAGTTGTTTTGTTTTTGCCATCAGTCACCTGGTAAACCTCTGTATGATCAAAACACAACTTTCTATTTGCCTGCTTTCTCTTTTCCTACTACATAATGTCTTTAATTACAGCTTTGCAATTCATTGTAAAAAAATATATGAAAACTCCTTTTACAGATTGAGTATATGAAATTGTCCTGTGCAGTGTCCTTGAAAAACAAAATCCTGCCTGGCTGATATCTTTGTGCTGGTTCTGCTTGAATCTTTCTGCTCTCTCCCTTTCCTCTCATGTATCCAACAAATACAGCAAGGAGTAATCAATCTTTGGCACTTAACTGGATGACTTGAGGCCTTTTCATCCTCTAATCATTGTCTCTGGTCCAGTAAATCTCTTAAAATCATCATTTACTGTATCAAATAATTAGGCTAAAATTTTTTTAATAGAAAATTAACTTGTGATATCATGTTCTATATTCTTCTTGYTCACTTCATGAATGMAAATAAAAATTGAGYTTTAAGTGAAGAGCAMTAACAGTCATCAATCTTTCATTTTAGAGTTATTTCATGTTGTCYATGAAATTTTGTATTTTGAAATGTCTTTAATGGATTAAGCATGAACCAGAAGAAATTAATATTTCAATGCAGTGAGAGTACAATTCTTTTCGTGTTTTTCAGCAACTAGTTCTTTTGTTTGTTTAGTTATTATGACATAATAACTAAAAAAAATAGTGAAGGCAAAGAAATTAAGATAGGCACTGCTATTATTGTGGAGTGAATTCTGTCACTTATGATGATACATATTCACATTTTTTCGTAACTAACTAAATTAAAATTGAACATTTCTTTCCTACTCAGTTGTCCTTCCACATAAGGAAAGACTGATGACTGTTCACATCAGTCACTGGTCCAGTCCTGGAGATATGAGTGGGATGACACTACGGAGGGAGATTTTCCCTCTGTGACTAACATTTATAATCTGGCCCAGCTCCACTCTGACCAAGCAAATGCAGTCACTGTGCATTAATGAGGAYTAAGATGCCCTGGGATCAGTATTGAGGAAGTGTGTGCAGGAGGAACGCAAACAGCAAATCCTGAATCACTCTCGGTGAATCGCTCAAAAGGAGCYCAATGGCTCAAATCCTTCACTCCTTCTGTTCAAGTGCTTATGGCTGACCTGGGATCAACCCCCTCCTCCTCTGATCATGCCATTATTGCTCTTTTCTTGCTGGTGTGGCCACAGGTCTCTCTTCTGCCATTTCCCCTTGGCATAAAGCAGTACTTTGAGTGTTGAACAAAAGCCACTTTCTTTTCTGGGCTTTGTTGGTTTGAGTGGAACCTCACAGCTCTAGCACAGAAATGGAACTTTTATTCTGGCCACTGCCAGAGGCATCTGAGAGCACCAGTCAAGTGAATTGCAAATGGGAAAAGTCAGGAAGGAAGTCAGAAAGCCAGTCTGATACTTTAGCAATGGTAGGAGTATGTTAATAAAAATTATATAAAACTTATTGATCCTAATTTAGTCAGCACAGACCCATGAAAAAATGTATATTTTATTCTCATTTAAGTCTTCAAAGTAAAGCTTAAATAAGATTTGAATAATCCTTCTTCTTGGTAGGGGTTCTCTGAATAGATAAAAAGTTTCTGCTGCATGAGACAAAGTACTGTAAACTGAGTAATGCCTCTCAATATCCTACATCTAAGCCTAGCTACATAAACCACATTCCTGTTATATATATTATTGATGGAAAATAAAGGTTGCTTTTCTCCCAGACTCTTGTAACAGATGCAGCCATTTAAAGTGAAGCTTGTTAAAGGAAATGTTTCCTAGCTGTTCTTTCATTTATAGAAGCTTCTCAGCCACTACAAATAATAAATAAAAAAGCCAAATAGGCTGGAAATTGATCTACACTTACAGGTTGTGAGTGCTGCTTTTATGTATTTTATATTCTACACGGTTTGAAGGCTTCCATTAGGGCAAACACACCTGTCAGAGCTGAAAATGCTGCATTTTGCAATTATATTTCTATATATATATAGGTAATAAAGCTGTTTTGTTAACAACTGGTAAAAATAATTCAATCATGCAATCTTTCAAAGAAAATATTTTCAAACAAAAACTGCTGAAACAAAATTTGAAGTTTCAATTYGGTGTCTATGTCTTGTCTTGAATTCATGAGCAGTAGGCTGAGTTTTAAGAGGTATGGACAAGTAAACTGAGTCCCAAATGACATGCCTGGTTTACAGTGATAAAGGGATTTTTGTGGAATTACAGAATATTTACCAGACCTAGTATTGGTGGTATTTACGTTGTTTTCTTAACAGAAATTTGGATTTGGAGTGTCAATCTTAAGGTCAGTGCTTTTGTGATAAKCGCTAGTAATTCAAATGTAATTWTTCCTTCTTTTTTATTTTCTCCAAGTGTTTTGTTCCACATAAATTCTTATGATATTTGGATAGTTTCAGATTATTTCACTCATTTGTTTGCAGGAATATTCAGGACAATTAGAAGAAAAACAGGCCTATGSAGAATTGGTTGAACAACCTGTGCAGTGTCATTAAAACAGATAGCAGTACATCCTTCATCTTTGTAATTTGCCYGCTTTTACAAGGAAAAAGGTTAAATATTTTTCCCTTATGAATAGATAAGTAGTCTGCAAGCATTTAATAACCCTTCTGGCTAACTGGCTCTGATAACTGGAGTCCATTAAAGCTGTTGCCAGCAGTTCCATGCGCAGTCAAGTTTTGTTGATCGGAGCAGATGAATCATTAATAAACCAAGGAATCCAGCAAAAAAAAAGAAAGTACAGCCAGCTGGTTACTGATTCCTGGCTCATCTACAGTGCCTACTGGGTCTGTGGGCTTCTTTTGCAGGTATAATTCACTTTCAGTGTAAGTTATTGCGAGAATGAGGCGCATCACCAAGGCCTTGGTATCTTTGACCCACAGAATGTGATTCAGGTCTGCATTATGTACAGCAAGTTATGCTGGATAATCACAGTACTTCACACAAATCAAACAATGTGGTTAACCTTTGAAAAGTCCAGCTTTATATAACAACACAGGTAATACATGCTGCTTATTACCTCTATATATAATAGCACAATGTCTGCAATCTGCAACATATGTCCTCAAAGACCCGAAGTTTCCTGACTTTTAGGGTGTATCACATTATATTTTCTCCATGCAAAGTCCAGCTGCTGCTAAAGCAACCCTTTATAGCATGTTCCAGAGACTTGGCCAGAGACTTTATTTCTGCTTGGAGCTGAAATAAACAAGGTTTCCTTTCTCTGAACAGAATGATCTTTTCTAAGTGTTTTTCTGCCAGATTCTGAGTCTTGGTCCCAGTCCAGTGTGATGGAGATCAAGGGAGGAAGCTTTCCTCTCAGTCAATAGAAATTCCTGCTGTTTTGTCAACTCACCAAAGAAAGGTAGAGTTGGTATGAAATCAAACCCTATAACAGTCATGTCTGTGACATTAACTGAATTTCCTGCTACTTGCTGTGTRCTCTGGTCTGTGGCAGCAGGACAGAGGTTTGTCCTTAACAGATGTCACTGAATAATAGATCTTATCCCTTCTATTTTAATTTTTCTGGTTAGTTTASTAACTTGTTCCAAAAGGTTATTCAAGATGAGGATAGTACATKTAATTTTTTTCCAAAAATACCAAAATATAGGAATATTATTTATTAATTTYTGATCATCAGCATTTCATAAGTGCTACCTATTTTCCAGAGTAAACTCACCATTGCCCTTTTCTCTCTAAATATGGTGAAGCTGCCTGTTGGCAAATCCACCAAGAAATGATTAAACAGTCTTGAGTTAAGGTCCCTGCCTGAGTTATGGAAGGAACCAAAGAAGGAAAGGGATCTCTAGCCTRTTTACAGTGTGATTTAGTCACTAACACATTGGCCCACATTCCATTATTGTTACTGCAAATTTATTATATGATAAAACAGAGTGGAAAGAGAAAAATGTCCTGGATTTACTGTGATAGAACTGTGATTCCCCAGATAATGCCATTTCATCTTCATGCTCATTATCGCCTAAGCTATTCCATTCTGTTCCAGTTTCTGGAACTAGGTTTTATTTCCATTCAAGGTGAAGACTTAAAAAGAAATAAGATAATGTCCACAGTCGTGATCCAAGAACAATAGCCGCTGTTCAAAAAACAATTTTAGTCTCAGAAAAAGACATTTGCTTGAATCTAAATACTGTGTTTCAAAAATAATCCTGAATCTGGAATTAAAAAGAACCCTGGATAATAAACAGGGTTAGGTCTATTTAAGGAATATATTTTTCACATTTACATGGCTCTTAAGTTCAAATAATGTCAGTGATATAAAAACCACTAACAAGCAGCATTTTATGATCCTAGTCTGCCCCATTTTATTTTCATAGTGTGATACATGTACTGATAGTTAAAAATCAAAGTAAACTCTTGTTACTTATGAAAAKGAGCAAAAGAAAACCCAGGTTAAGTATCAAGAGGCATTTTAGCAGTTAGGAGACCATGCTCTTCCCTGCCTTTTGGGGTATTTTTAGCATATATAAAGAATCCAATACGTAAAGGAAAAGAGAATAACCATTCCTGGGGATACACCTTGTGCTAGAGATGTGTAATTGGGCACAGTGCTGCCCACTCAGCACACTATCATTTAGTGCCATAAAATGAGACTTGAAACAGTTTCCTTTCTGAGCCGGGAATACACAGGGGCAAAGAGATGGAAAATCCATATTGTTTGAGCTTGACACGATTGATTGAGGGCTTCAGGAATCTGTCCTTTTCCATTCAGGGTTATCATTTGTCAGTCCTCTGCAAATGAAGCAAGACTCTCCCTTTAAAAGTATGAGTTACAAGAAATGTGCCATTTCCCAAATGCTGTGTGCTACACGTGGCACTGACACCAGCTGGAAATGARAGACTAACACCATCCACAAGCAAAATGAGTTCAGACACAAAGCMCTGGCTCACCTTCAAATAAAACCACACTGACCTGAGCATCTACAATAGCTGCAGTTCCACAACAGAAAAAAAAAGTGTGTGTTGACTGACAAAAAAATGATCTGTCATTTTGTGCTCTGCTGGACTCATCAACATAGATTTTTTTTTTTTCTAAAAAGAAATTGTGTAGTTTATCAGAAAATTCACCAATTGTCTATGTTTATTKTAAGGATTTTGTTCAACCAGGGGATGTGCAGAGTCAGAGGTATATTTCTATGAGATCTTTTCAATATTTTTTTTTATGAAATTCAGGTCTTTCTCCTTGGAAAGACCCAAACTGTCAATAATATATTGATTCAATCACAACAATTTTGTATTGTATTTACACTGTATTTTAGCAAAATTTTGTACTTTGTCTTTTTCTAAAGCAATTTTGTGACTAAAGCTTACAAAAGAAGCTCCTTATTGGAGAATGGATAAAAACTTGTTTTGTAAGAATTTCCATTACTTGCTTTTGTTTTGGCAATCAGTGAATTTCACAGTGTCTCTCAACAGCCAAAAACTACAGCTGAGTATTTGTCAGAACAAATTCTTCTCATGCAAGAGGACAACAAGCCCATATGATATCGATCAAATTCCTGWTTCTTTCAAAGCCCAGATAAACAAACAAACAAACAGAACAGTCTTTGATTGTTCACATATTTATGAAATAGTCCATAATAGAATATTTTAAACTTACCTAGATATGAAATCAATGGTTTTAATGGTCTGATAATAAGTGTGGACGCTGTAAATAATGAATGACAATAAATGCCAGGTATAAGAGGTGGACTGTAATGGAGAGAGRGTTTGCTTCTGCACAAGCAAGGAACACAGTTATTGGGAGAAACCCTTCCACAGGTCAATATTAGGTTCTTGATCTACCTGGCTTGAGACAATGATTAAAAACACAAGAATTGTGCATGATCAGACCCATCAGGAAATGATCTCCTGTTGAAAAAAAAATATTTCTGTCCCCACCCCTGGGTCAACAGAGCACATCAGAGCATTGAGTTGTGTTGAATAATTTTGATTCAACATCACCACATAACTGTAAAAGGCTCCAGMAAGTTCTAAGAACTCAAATGCTCTGTTAACATTATTAGAGTGCTATGCCACTAAATTTATCTTACCAATATAAGCTTGGAACAGATTTCACTGTTGAGAGAGCYTGACATATACCAAGAGAAAGTGAGAAAGAAATGCCATGCTGCCAAGGATGCCAAGAGAACAAAGAAGAATGTAAAGTGAGAGCAGAAAGTAAGGTACAAAGTTAAGTTTATAGGATGGCTGCCTGCCTACTGCATGCTGTTATTTTTATTCTTAAGTACTTTGACAGTGCATAAACATTTATATGTACTTTGACTTACTTCAGCAAGGAGAACTTTGAACTAAAGTGTCACAAGTGCAGGCCTGGCATTGTGCTTCCTGCCATGACACACAAAACTGTGGGGAGAGAATCTGTAAGGTCATTGAAACATCAGAAACAACCCTAAGACCTGAAAAAGGGGAATCTCATGTTCTTGTACTGATAATAACATTCCAAAATAATTTGTTAACTTCCTTTTCTGATTTATAAGGAACACCTGTGTTTTACCAGTGCAATAATAAATCCTAAAGAAGCCAAAGGTCTTATATAACTATTCAGTCTGGTGTCACTTCTTGGATGAGACTGTGAGAAAGGGTTAACTGATTGAGAAGCAATCAAAAAATAATTCCAGCAAATTCTCCCTCAGAGCCAATGTAGATTCAAATGCAAATTATYCTGACCACAGACAGTTCTCATTTACCAGTGCAATCACAGTGCTTATTTTTTTAACCTATCCTAGAGACGGAAAGAGTTACTTTTTTCCAAGGGAGCTCAGTGGAATTTGATGTCAGGTCAGGAAATCAGCTGAAAGAGCTATAATGAAACAGAGCTMTCTGTCCCTACTTTTAAACATTCCCTTTATTTTGACAAAGCACTAAATGCATGGAAATGGTTAGCTTGGAGGCCCATGCATGACTGTTCTACACCTTTTTTCTAGGACTCCTCTGTTTCCTCCTGTATTTCATACACCCACCAGTAGTCTACTGTGGCTTTACACAGAAGCCAAAAGGAGTAGAAGAGAAAATTCTGAGACTCAATTGCCTCAAAATTGGAATATTGGAAAGGTGTCATATTRGGATATTATTTTTTAATTTCATAGAGATTCAAGGRAAAAAAAAAAAAAGAGGGATTTGGACTGTACATTTAAGGAATAAAAATAGACGCAGTAATTTATTTCCCTGGTAGGATGTGATTCCAGCTAGCGTGGTTATCTTTGCAAATTTTCATTTATTTTGGGCTTAACATCTCTTTTCTCCAGAAATGGTTCTTTGCCTACCCCCTTTCCTTTTCCACTGATTTTTCCATCATGCAGTTTGCCCAATCAGCTCCAATCCAAACACTCAATTTGGTGATATTCTGGCATCAAATGGCTCTGGCTTCGTTTTAAAAAATCCTATTTTTTAACTTGATTTTTCAAGGAGATTAGGTTAGCAAAATACCCATTATAAAGGAGGGTATTTATATTCCCTGAACTGGAATGAATGCAGCTCAGATTTGTCCTGATAGCTATAATCAGAATGTAGTCCAAATTCCGTTGCTATCTCTAGCACATTTGGCAGACCAAAGACTRAATCAGAGACACAAAACAGGATGCCATCAAACACATAAATGCTTTTGTTTTTCAGAATGTGTCCATTTAGCCACAGATACCTAATCAGCGCAGCATAACTGGCTAAATGCAATATTTACATAACAGAAATGACACGAGGCACATTTCTTGTGGTGCATTTATGCAACAAAACGGATGGTACCCACGTGAGCAATTCCAAGATGTTATTCCTGAAAGCACTATCAAGTGAACATATTTTCTTTGGGCAAAACTACTGGGTTTTTTTTCCATTACTCAAGCAAAATATATTGCATAAAATTACTCTGAATAAAAAATTCTAGATATTACAAATTTGCAGTTGAATAGTAAGTTTTGCGATCAGTGCGTTAGTCTACCAGACTTAATAATTTGTGAARGTATTTTTTGTCTCATGCTTACCTGCAGGAGACAGCCACACCCTCCTTTTGAGAAATATTTCACAACTGAATGATGAATCCTTATCATACCGCTTGTTTCCTCCAAACATGAAYAAAAACTCCAAACATTTTCTTCCTCTTAAAAGCCAAAACTTAATTGAAAATCTTTGCAACACTAACAGAAAAACTGTTATAAAATTGTAATCCAGCACCATCAATAACTTCTCATTTCTCCATTCTTGACTTTTCCAGTGTCATACCAAGCCTTGGTGGCAATTGCCTGGATATTGATGGCAGCTTTGCAAAGGGCAGGTAAAGTCTTGTGCTACAATGGGGACTGAAGCAGTGAACTGATTTCCAGGAAGTGTCCTAAACAGCATAAGGGATTATTAACTTTTTGGTCACTGTTACTAACTTGGAACTGATTCGAACACATAACCCATATTCAATAAATAAACATCTGAAGCATCCAGTCCTCAGACTCAATAAATTTTTCATGTATAATCTAAAACATTCAGAACATATTTATAATTTAATACAGTTATTTTGATTCTGTGCCAACTATTATCTCATGCCTATAACTTGAATTATAGTAAAGTTATAGAATAACCCAAGCCAAGAGAAAGGTAAATTTCTTTACCCACAAAATATCTACACATTATGACTTTGTGTGATGCTGTAAATAGACTTATTTTTGGTTTTACACTTAATATAAAATAAGAATAATAACATTTATGYTAAAGCAGCAGAAAAATGCAGGGAATACTGCCATCATATGAGTATACACATACAAACAAAACATTTAGCATAACTTTGATCAATAAGCTTTTTCTGCCTTCAATGTTAAAAAAAAAAATCTATCAAGTAGTTCAGGGTGCTTTGATAAAATGCAGAGTGCACTGGGTTTGGGGAGGTAACAAAGAAAAACACAAACTCAAATGTGGGTGTTCAAGTAAAATGGGATTTATTTTTTGCTCATGGGAGAAACCTGGGCACATTTCAGGTGCCTGGCAATTTTTATTTTGACTTGCCTTTACCAGAGCCAAGATTTTACCCAAAACCTTTAAAAGGAAACTGAAGAAAGCAGCCTGGCTTTCAGCGCTGAGGATTGTCAGAAAAGGATCATGGCAGCAGCAGCACCATTGTGTTGAGGACTATTCCAAAGAATCCCAGCAATCTAGACATGCACAAAATGCCACAGCTGTTGCATCTGTCTTTACCCAAATATGTTTTCACAATGTGGAATCCACACAGCATTGTGCAAATTGCCCTCAAATTAGCAGCTGGGAAATGCATTGCAACTCATTTATAACACATTTAACATTAAATACAGATCTAACACTTATTTTAGTTTCTGTATCAAAATAGGATGGTCTAATTTCAGCAAAACTGTTGATTAGAAAGCTGGAGAAAAGCGCATTCACTTGCCGGAATGTTTTCTTTGTACTGCAAATGTAGACACTGTAAAAAACAAATTGATTTGTTTCAGTGTTTAATTACTTGAAACTTTTTTGTACTTGCTTTTAATTTTAAATAAGGTCCTGAAATGCAGAAATCAACAGCTTCTCTGAAAACACATCTTTAAAAGCTAGAATTGAAGAGTCAAAAGCCATATTCATGTTTCAGAAGACAGTTTAACCTTGAATTGATGAGATTTTTTTTTCCTAATTATACAACTAGTGACTGAAATGCTGCTTTTACTATAGATCATGACTTTTCACTTGTCAGCTGGAAGTCACTTTCATGTTGCATACAATTCTGTCACTGGTCTCAAATTTGCAGATTATCCAGGTTTTGCTTCTGAAAAGAAATTACTTTCCTTATTTGAATATAAATAACACCTCTGCAGTATTTTCTGTTATGTAGAACACTAACTTTTTCTTAGTGTAGGGCTTTTTCTTCATCTCTTGCAAAGTCACTTTTCACAACATTTACAATTCAAACAGGAGGTTGGGTAGCCTGATAAAAGGGATTTGTTCCCATTGAATACTGGAGAAAGGATAATAACCAGTAGTATGGGAAATTGGTATGTGTGATTTAACTCTCTCTCTTTTTATTTTTCCATTTTATTCAGGGATTATTGTCATGATAAACCTCCTGATTACTGTGTTTTCTTATGAAAAATAAGTGACAGTAGGCATCTCAAACCTTCCAGTCACAGTTTGARTTTGGAGATCTTGCTTCTATTTCTGGAGTATTTATTTGCCAAGGATAATCTCTCCTAGTCCAAACCTGCTTTGGTACAAGAAGGTTTTGTTTTGTCTTATATACAGCTTGTCTATAACATCTTATTTATTTTATTAAGTGCTGAGGTTACAAAAAAAAAAACTTAATTTATTGAATTTTTGGGGGAAAAAAGCTATATTTTAGGGGAGCATGTGATTCAGCTCAAATCCATGCTGAAGGCTGTAATCATTATCATATTTTCTTTTGTTTTATTTTCTTGAAAGAAAATAGYTTAATTTTCAGTGCAAAATGTTGTTTGAAGTTCTCAGCATGCTCTGGAAGCATGTAATCTCACTGAGGCAGAAACTGCCATTTCAAATATTTCTTTAGGACTGAAGTGGAGGAGGAGAAGGACAAGATGCCCYTGGGTGTCTGCAATGGGACAAGTCCTGAAACACATTGTGACAGTAGKGCAGTTGGCCATTCACCGCACAAGGTGTAACTCAAAAAAAGAAAATTCTTCTGAAACTCATTTTGAAGGAGCTCAATTGGGCTCTGAGGGAGACTGATGCAAAACAGGGTGAGACTGGGTCTTGGACTTGAAGCATTCTGCAGGTCATGCAAAGAGAAATGAGAAGAAAGAGATTCAGAGCAAACCATGGCATCCAGGAAGAAAAGTACATTGCCAAKGGGAGAACAGTTAGAGCACGACCTGCCAAAGTTTCAACAACACASAGTTTCTCTGAAACCTTTCTGAACTTGCAGAAAGTTGAGGTTCAGGTCATTGATCACATTGCTCTGTGGTTTCTTGCTTGAACTTTGACTGTTGCCCCAGGTAGTCAGAAGTTTCCCACAGATTACATCACGTGGAAGCTCAAAGCTCTCTGAGGTGTCTCAGAGAGCAGGAGGTGTCAGGGTATGGGCACCTGAGAAAGGTCTTCAAGGTCAGCTTTGGGTCCAGACTCAGACGGCTGAAGATGTCCTTGTTACGTGTGAGGTGGAAGGGCTGCACATCAGAGTGGTCGTAACCACAACAGGAAAAGTCTGGTGCTGCTCGAGTTGTTTTCTTGCACTGAATACAGTGCTACAATCCTTTGAAAATACTCAGAACCTTACTATGAGCACCAGTGGGCAAATGCATAAATGGAAATTTTGACGAGCTTTACCTTCCATTTGATTTGTACTTCTGCGAATTTTTTAGAGTTGAATATGAAAGCTACAAAACAATCTTCAAAAACCCTCAGATCTTCAGAAGCTGCACACTGTTGCTGTTTGTTCTTTTATATAATATTCATGAACATTTTTSATAAAGAGCCTTTTCTACCTTTTCATATAAGGAAAACTAACTTGTGGGTTTTTTTGGTTTTTTTTTAATAATGTAATCATAACATTTGTGTGAAGAGGTAAATTGCTATGTAGAACTGGCACTCATTATTTTTATTTGAATAGACCAGGTTAAAAGATTTTTAAATGTTTCTGTTTTGATGAAGGGAGAACTAAAGAGGTCAGTGACTCCTTTTTTTTTTCATTTTTTTTCCCCAGCTATCTCTTCTATTCATTTCTGTTTGTTAAAATAACAGCCCATCAAGGAGAATAAGCAACACCATGTGGCTTGGTTTGTCCTTTGTTGATATCAAACCAAATCCTGAACTATAGAGTCTAAGCAAATAGTTCACAAACAACAATTCATCTCTGAAGAAAACTCTGATGTATCATCAATTATTTGCGGGTTGCATTTGCACTAATAAAGTAAACATGTTTTGATTCAAACCCTGGAGCAGGGTACTGCATTCTGATGAACATGCCCTGTGGCACAGTTTTGGTTTGTATCAACAATTATCCTCCCAGACAGTGCCAAGAATTCAACTTCTCCCAAAAGACAGAACATATGAGAGTGCTCTGTCCAGCAGACKAAAAGAGTGCACCAGTATGGACATACACCATGTAAATTTGGTGYCTGAGGGCCAAGTGAACCCCAGATTATTTAGTTTTCAAATACTGATGTAGTTTAAAGCAAAATCAAAGGGGMTAGCTCAGCCTGCAAGTAATAAAACTTTTACAAATAAACCTTCACATAACCAGTATTTGGGTTCTTCACRTCAACTGTAAGTTTAAAAAAATTGTTTTAGGGAAGCTCATGCTCAGAATAAAAGCTGCATTCATCGGAAAAAAGCTTTCTAGTTTATGATTTAGCCAATATTAAGTGTGGCTCTAAGCTTCATTAGGAATTAGGTTTGTTTATCTGAAGATAGAAAGTTGTAAATGTTCCAAAGAACTTACTGAGGGAGAATTATATTGCAGAAATGTTAAACATTATATACTTCCATCATTCCAACAGAAGAATGTTGTGTACAGTGGCAAATTTTATCTTCAAAAACTGATTGTAGGGCTTAAAATTTATTTTCCTTATAAAATGTAATATAAATTCATAACTTTTAATTAAAGACAGTTCTAGATAATTTGAGCACGATTTATTGCACCATCTTCGTGCATGTGAAATGCTTCAAGGATGAAAGAAAATAAGAAATGTGTTAAAAACCCAAAACTCTTCAATGTATTTAAAATATTCATGGGTGGCAGATGAACTTTGGGCTGTTATGATCCTAACAGCTGGCTACAACACCTTCTTCCAAATTAGAGACTTTTTTTTCAGTCAGATGATTTTTTTTCTCTTTCAGCTAAAGACAAAGTTCTTCCAGATCACTGCATAAACTTTAGGTAAGTTTCATAGATGTCAGTGGAATTTAAAAACAAACAAAAAAAGCATACCTTTTATCCATGTCCACTTGCTGACTGTTTATCATGATAGCTGTGGTTAATCTTAATTGAAGAATCAATGTTATGCATTCTTTTGAATAATCACATATTGAACTAGAACAATTCATGCCCTTTTCCTAAAAACATGATAGAAAATGTTGAGTAAAATTATCAGATGTCATAGAATCCCTTTTAAAAGGCACTCTTTGTAGGATAAGTAACTAAATCAAGGAAATAAGTGCCTTGGGATATTGTGAAGCTCGAAAGAACAGCAATTCCAAGAGGTATTAGACAGACTCAGAGGAGCAAGGGTTCTGGGGACCATAAAACATGGAACAAATTTCCTATGAGGAAGTGACCAAAMCAACAGCTCTCAAAGGCTCTGTGGCCACAGAAAGGTCAGCCTATGCTTTCACAGTTCCTTATGCTTTCCAYGAGCACTGATAGTGGCACCATTAAGTGTAAGACATTGGAAGAGGTGGACCTTTCCTTGAACAGAATAAAGTTGATTTATACCAATGAAGATGGTCATAATTTTCTCTTTGCCTGCTATCTGTTATGGGTTAAAATGCATGTATATTTTCATTTTGAGTAGTGGAAAAATATAAGCAGAATATGGTACAGCAGACTCATAAGACCTTTCTTATTCAATATGTCTCTGATTTTACATATAATAASTTTATGAATGAAAATTTCAAATTAAATATTATGTTTAGGAGAAAAAATGTGTTTAGGAAAAAAAAAAAAACTAGTTAGGAGAAAAAAAAATCTAATTAGGAGGAAAAAAAAAAGCAACTTAATAGGTGGACTATTTGTCTAAGACAGGGATAATGTTGAAATTTACATCTACCTGACCAGCAGGGGAAATTGCAAAAAACAGGACAAACAAGAGACTGAYAGAAAAGTTGCAAAAAATAAAATTGAGAAACTTTTTATATTTTTTTAATTTATCAAAGTGAGGAAGCCAGCAATAGATACTATGCAGCCAATCACAAAAGGAAAGCAACTGTGAATCATGGTGGAGGGGGGATTGGTTTAACCAGAACTTTTCATTTTCAGAGCATCTGCCTAAAATTTAACTGACCACAGGGCATGAGGTATATAAACAACATCAAGAAGAAAATTCCAGAAACAGAGCTTAGCAATTACCCAGGATTTCTATGGACAATCTAAAAGATGAGAAAGTCAAAATGCTAATAGCAATGTGAAATCCCTTGTAAAAATCGCTGTGATATATGATGACAGGAAGTGGCAAAAACTTCCATAAAGCCTCCAAACAGTTTCAAAGGATACAGTCCTCCAAGTCTGATACTCAGCAAATTACTAGAAACAGTAATAAAGGAAATAATTTGTGGATACCTTTATGTATAGTGTTTTTAGAAAGGATCAGTAGGTCTTTTACAAAATGATTTAAAGTCATTAAAATCTAATAGAATACCTTAAAACAGCCAACAAAAGTATGGGAACAAAGGTATTTTGCCCATACAGTTTTGCTTGGATTTCCAAAGGCTCTKCATTTGCATCTGAGGAAACAAGGAGCAAAGCACAAAGAAGAGAATGTCCTTGCACAATAAATCATTTGCTAAGAGGATGGTAAAATAAGGCTGAAATATATGGACAGACCTTGCAACAGAGGGACATTGGTGCAGCTCTGCAGGGAGCTGGACTGAGATCTGCAGGYTTATCTTACAAATAACTGAACCAGGGGGATCTGTAGGGTAAGAAAGTTTGCAAAGGTTGTTAAATTAATCACATAAATAGACATGAGARGTTGGCTGTAAAGCCTTGCAAAGAGACTTTATGAGACTGAGCTGTAAAGTAATAAAATGGGAGAGGGAATTCAAAATGGATAAACATAAAACAATGAACTCAAGGAAAGAGAAGTCCAATATAACATACAAGAGAATTGGCTCTGAGCTGATCATTGCAACACTGGCTGTCAGAAGTTGGGGTTGAGTTAGAGTCATAAAAACTGAAGTTCAAAGCTCAGTCAAAAAAAGAGGTCAAAAGAATGAGCAATTAAGAATTATTGTGAAGGAAATAGAAAACAAGGCAGAGAACACTCTATGCATTTATCTTAACAACTGCATGTCTAATCTCCATATCTCCAAAATGATATTAATAAAACCGGAAAAGGTGCAGAGAAGGACAAGAGTGTTCAGTAGAGTGGAATGGTTCTTAGAAGTATTCTAAAACCATTTKTGTCTCAGAAACTGGTGGCTTGGAACATGCAGCAGAAATCTACACAATCATGAGTGTCAAGCAAAAGGAAATTAGAGACAGATGGTTCATTTTCTTGCATGATAAAAATAAGGCAGTACAGGTGAAGTAAGGAGAGATCAAGTGTAAAATAAAAAAGAATGTGATACTTCATGCATGGAGACTGGATGTGAGGAATTCCTCTAGAAAAGATGGTGTGCATGCCAAAAATTTACAGAACGACTTGGAAAGTTCATGGGGCACAAAGAATCCCAGAGAATAACTAAACTTCACGTATTTTAGAAAATTCGCAGAGCTGAAAATAGCCAGGAGCTGGGAAAAGGTATGGGAGATGTTTCCATGTAGTATTTCCTTGTTASTCTTATCTTGCCTGTTTTCACTTTATGTCCACTGTGGGAGGCCAAATATYGTGTTAGTTGGATAATTCCAGGCTGATACCACAACTCTCAAATTTCCTTGCTCACACATATTTGCAAAAGGGGATAACACAGACCTAATTCATGAAGACAATGAGATACTCTCATCAGCAATGAGTATTCAGGTGGCAATACTGAAAGTGGTTCTTTTGGTAAAAGCTCCAGTCCTTTATCTCCCACAGAATGCAGATGAATGGACAGAAATTTGTGACTTCTGCAATTTCCTGACATGTTTCTTTTAATCAYGTCTTCTTAGAAGCAAATTCCCCAATTGTCACTGTTGGTATGACAAATTTCACAGTAAATCTGTTTAAAGTGTGTTTTTTGCATGCACTAATCAATGYAAAACAAAAGATACTTCTTTTATTGCTTGTATGTAAAATTTCATATGCCTGTTGGTTTAATTGCATCCTAATCCTATTAGGCAACATTATAATATCTGCTCTCTCATAAACAATCTATTTGGTAGCAGGGAACATAAAAAGAYAATTAATTGACTCAAACTACATAATGTTTCAATGTCTTTGCTGGTTTTC
Organism: Malurus melanocephalus; assembly: GCF_030028575.1. Taxonomy (NCBI): domain Eukaryota; kingdom Metazoa; phylum Chordata; class Aves; order Passeriformes; family Maluridae; genus Malurus; species Malurus melanocephalus. The sequence goes on from NW_026623526.1 coordinate 753,206, forward strand.
ATAATTTTGTTTCCTTTCATTATAGGCAGGACAGCAAACAATGGCTCAGACACCAAAACACAGCTAGTGCTATGAGAAGTTCAGMAAGGGCAGGCATATAAAGTCTTGAAAACTCTCCACTATTTAATAGTATAATTTTAATGTCTTTTGTTTCCATGATTCTATTTTACACGGTAATGTGCTTTTTGTCCCTAATAGTGGGGAGATGTAGTAAAAAACAGATTTAAAGACAGAAAAATACATTTCCTGTTTTTTCCATTATGTAATTTAATAGAAGYACCACAAACATTAATTCTATTCCAGACATTGTTCCTCACTCATTCAGAATGCTACCATAATTGCTTTTTAAAATTAGATGTTTGTGCAAGTGTACATATAAGTRTCTGTTTAAAAAAACTGTGTGGGGCCATTTTTGCATTTTTAATACCTCTGCAGAAGTACATGACAATGTAGGAAAAGGCAGAATCAGTAGTTTGTTGTTATTAAAGCATTACATTTGAAATTTTCTTTATAACTTGACATCACTATTCCAGATGCAGAGAACTACAAGAGGCAATCTTACCAGTGCCTCTTTAGTGGCCATAAAATGTGTTTTTCTTGGTCACTTTAAAGTAAATGTGACCTAGAAACCAAGTCAACTCCAAATCTGATCAGAATTAACTATTTATTTATTTATTTATTTATTACTGTGACAATCGTACCTCTTCTACAAGGAACTGTGTCTTTGACTCTTTTTGAGAACACTAAGTTCCTTCACTGAGCTAATATTAAATGTTAGAAAACATCTATGGAAAATATGGACGTAGATCTGTGCCTCTGCAGTGTGAACCATTATGTCACATGAATGAAGAGATAAATATCACCAATCTAGACAGCTGCCTTGTTACTATCCAGACTGTGGTACCAACCCACTAAACAGCATTTTTAAACATCATTGTGTATTATATCCTACTTCTATACATGCAGCAAAAAAGTTCAGAGTGACATTTTATTCCTTAATTCCATGATCCTTATGGGTCCCTTCCAACCTGAGATATTCAATGATTCTATGACTCTATAGCAATATTTTTCATTTGGAAAAATACTTTGACATAAGTTTTTGGATAGGTTTCAAAAATATGTAGAAAACACATATAAGTTTGACATGACAACTTGCAGGGAAAGATTCTGCAGCCTGTCATGCAAGAGATGAACAATAAAAAATGCACAAGTCAAGCAGTCTCACTCTCCTATCCTTGATTCAATCCCTTTAGGGTTGCAAACCTTCAGCTCCTCTGCAGCTGAAATGTAGCAGGAGTTGAGAATACCTCTTTTATGATGGCAACATATAATTATCTAATTTATGCTGTATCAGGGCCTCTCTGGAGGACTGACTTAAAAAAAAAAATAGAATTAGACATAGGTTGTCAAGATAGTCAAATGAGATAGCAACATGCACATTTGTAAAGATCTACATGAACGGAATTTGCAACAGTGTCCAAATTAAATATAAGTTCTACTCATGATAAGCTTTTCTCCATACTGCATTCATACTTATCTGAATGTAACARATTGAGAAAAATAATAATTGAGGAAAATTAAAATTATTAAAATACATTATAAATTTCTTCATAAAATGTTGGGCAATTTTTCCTACCAATTAACTCTTCTACAGCAAATGAGTAGGGAGGCAGCTCAGCTAATTGGTACAGAGCAGAGAGAGAACATGAACACAGAGCAGATGCACTCCAGAAAGCAAAMCCTCTCTGAAATTGCTTTCTGGACATTTAGATTTTGACTGAAGGAGGTGTACTTCGAAAATACTGCAATATTCTGCTTTTCTCTTTTTAAATGTCACACTGCTGCATTTTCCTTATTTTAATAATAATGCTGCACAGAAATTGCACCAATTAGTATCCATTAATATCCACCTCTGCTGTCACTRGTATCTGCCTCATGCACAGCCTGTGTCAGTTCTCTGATTATTGATTGGCATATGTTTCCCTGAAAGACCTCCCAAGCAGCTGAAATTAGAGTCTGTGGTTTCTTCTCTGATTTTGAATCCTTTTGCTAGCCACAGGGTTTTTGGCCATTTTCTAACTTGAAACTATGTAAAGCTCAAGCATACACCCTTAATTTATTTTGAAATTGCATTCCCTGTAAAACAAACTAGTCTAATTCAGCAGAGTGCTGTAAGTCTGTACTATTGCCTGTTTCTGAACCAAACTTCCTATGCCTTGTGATTTTTTTGTGGTTGGAGCATGTTTCTCTCTTTTGCTCAGTATGCGAGTTCTTCTCTCTCCTTCAGCTCCCTCTCCCTGAAGTCTCTGCATCACATTCACCTTTTCAACAGTGACTCTGCTTCCTGAGCCAATTATCTTAATTATTTATATATTATGTGTGTTGTACAGAAACATGGATAATTGCATATTTTACAAAGTCTTTACAATTACATCTCTCCTTCTTTTGTAGCATTTTTCTGCTTATATCTTGAAACATCTCAATGTTTGCATGAAGAGTTTTGGGATTGTTTGGGTTTTTTTTTGTTTGGCTTTTTTTTCTTTTTTGGTGTGGAATGATTGTATTTGGTTTTTTATTAATATGTGTGATCAATATAGAATATGAAATAAAGGAATAAAGGATGTATGTAATACTTTTTTGTATGCCCTCAGAGAGCTTCACTTTCTGTCTTCTCCAACCCTTTACCCATCCCAGCTTTATTTCCAGCAGACTTCCCTGAAGTACCATAAAGAGTGGCTTTTGGGGCTGGAGAAATAAAATACATAAATCATGAATGCTTCTGAGACTTCCCTGCAGACATTCACCCAAGGAGCACTCAGTTTTGCCTGGGGAAGTAATTTGAATGGAGAGCTGGCCAGGTCAAATTGAGAGATCCTTTCCGAGCCTCTGGTGACATCATGATATTAATATAGGGGACCTTGGAGAGATCCTGGCTTGAGACTAAAGTCTGGAGGTCTTGTAAGGTTTTGGGGGAGAAGACAATGATGAAGTCATCAGACAAGCTCTCATTTCAAAATTTCAGCAKGAAATCTGCTTTTGAGAATCGAGCTCATTTCTCAAGGTCAAATCCTGCTGTGTGTTATGTTTAAACCTTTAAAACTCAGCAGCAGCAACAAAATTCATTAGAGAAATTATCAAGACTTACTGGCATGGCAGGACATACCCAAAGTGCCAGMTTTGAGCAAATTAGGAGGTTACCCAAGATTTCAGAAAAAAAGGAAAACCTTATTGACAGCCCTGACTCTCTCCTGACACCCTCCAACTCCTTCTGCCCTTTCCCATGCCAAAGAAAGAGATTTGCCTCCAGTGCTGAGGTTTCCAAGCATCCTCCCCTGTCCTCATCACCAGCACAGCGTGTGCTGTGACCCTGCAGCCAACGAGGCAGCCCTGATCTGCCAACAGCACATTTGTGTGGTGCAGCATCCTGACARAGGAGACTGATCCCAGCCTGGGGAGAAGTGTGGGGTGTAGGAACACACTCACATTTCCATATGTCTGCTGACAGCAAGATTTTTTGTTTCATTCTGGTATGAAATCATCTCATTCATGAGCATGAAAATGAAATGCCAATACGTTTATAATTTTTAACTCTCTTAGTGGTATTAGGCAATGTCTAGACTCACACAAAAAAAAAGAAACCCAACACAAACCCCTTCTTTTAAAGTGGCTTGTTCTAAAAGTTTTGTTATAGCTTTAAGGAAATATAAGATCTAATAGCTTTTTTTGAGGGCAGCACTATTAAAATTCCACTAGCTGATGGCAAGTAAAGTTGTGTTATTGCATCTTCTAAGGACAATAATTTCTGAATCAATTTTAGTGATTTTCACCCAGCAAGTTTAAAATTAGACACATAAATATATTGCTGCAAATGCCATGTGTTTAGATCTGCAGGAGACTTAAAAAAAGCAGAGCAGCTGAGTGAAGCAAYTACAAAGGATTTTCTAAATTGAGAGAGGGTAAAGAGATGGGATGATAAAAAGGTATTTTAAATTTAATATTAGAGGGAACATGCATCTATCTCTCTCTATATATATGTGTGTATATATAGATAGATATAGATATAAATATCTCAGATAATAGTAAAATACACATACCAGTGTTGGAAAAACAAAGCCTGGACTGAAAATCAGTCTCTGATAAATTCTCTATTGGTGTAATGAGTTTGAGAAATTCGTGATTCAAATAAATATGATGTTGAATAAGGAAGCAAATCCAGTACATACTCAACACATATTGGCTCAGATGTTACTAATGTTCAAATAGTGAGGAGCCCACTAAAAAAGAACTCAAATTCCTGGTAACCCCTAGAGAAAAGGGAGCCTTTGAGTAAGAGCATTAATGAAATTAGTCAGGCTTATTTTGATAGAAGGGTGCTTCCATCTGCAACTGCAACATTTGTATTCATGCTACAGGGACTCAAGATCTCATGGTTTTATATTAAACCAAAGTAATGTACCAGGATTATTAATAATAAAAAAAAAGGCAAATAAAAGAGGCATTTTTGGATTTTCCTTGTGCAAAATTCAGTATCTGATGAAGTATCTGATGTATGTACATGAGTGAATGGCATGTCAGAGAATGAAAAGGTTCTTCATCCAAAATTAAAATGTTTGCCCTTTTTTYCCCTAAGCATCAAGATTTTGAAAGAGTCTGGGATCAGTCAGGAGCTCCTTAAGGCCATCTGCTTTCCTGCAGCAGAGCCCAGAGGTTTCTTTAGCCCTACCCAGCCTGAGGATTGTGCATCAGCTGGGAGATGACAACAGGCCCATGGACACTCTCATCTGTCCCAAATCAAAGAGTGAAGAATTGCCTGGCTGCCCAGAATATCTTCACAGAGAAAAGAACATGGAGGATTTTTGCTTGTAGGTCTGACCATGGTAAATAAATGATCTGAAAGGAGACAGAAGACAMCACATGACACTGAGGTTTAGACAAGACAGACTGCACAGGGTTCATTGGAATATCACAAGACAGCCATAATTATTTCCTTTCAAAACAACATCAAACATAAATAACAAAATTATTAATAAACAATAGAATAATAAAACATGCACAACCTACACTTTATTCAATACCACTTCTGATTTGCATTTGCTGATATTTGCAAAGATTTAGGATAAAACTGGTGAAATGTAAAATCTACAAGTGGTTTTGAAAGCTCATTTGATTCACATACCATTGGCCATTGGAAAGTTTCACAGAGAGAGAAAACCTTGTAGAGTAGGGATGGCATTTGTCATCATCCTTTCCTCAAACTAAAGATGATTCTGAAACATTTGCTTATGTTCATTACTCTTTTCCTCAGAAATGGTCCCTTGGAGCAATTATATTTCTTTAGCCTTTCCTGAGGACAGTAATACATGTAGCCATGTATAATATAGCACTGTTTGCCTAACCTCTCCCTGTCTGCCTCTGTTGCATTTTTATTGGAAAGCTTCCAAAAACCTTTGTTAAAAACTGTACACAATGAGATCAAGAGAACACTTGAGCTTTGTGGGACTACTGGTTGGGAGGCATGCATGAATTGCATTCCTTGTATAAAAACATGTTAAATATGAAACTCAATAAAGCAGAATTCATGGTGAAAAAACACAGTCACTCAGCTGAAATCCCAAAGGCTGCAGAATCACAGGAGCAGTGAAGCTGCCAATGCCCCAAGTAGAAAAGAAACCATAGAGTGGTGTCAATGAGGAATTCTCGGTTCATATTTTTCTGAAGAATGTTAAGACATAGATAGAAATTGTGCATGGGTAAACATATCAAAGGAATGAAAGCCACCACTAGAGGAAAAAATGAAAATTTAAAATTGATTACTTAAATGTATGTTATGGATTCTGATGGAACATTCACTCAAATGATAGAAAACAAGGTATTAAAGTAAAGGCTGGGATAGAATTATTGAATGTTGTACTAAATTTCATCAATCTCCAATTGTTATTAAAAATAATTGATGTTGGGTCATTAATCATTTAATGGTGCATTCAGTCACTCTAAAAATATCCAAATTTACCATTCCATGAACAGTCACCACAGTTCTTAAATATCCTTGACAAATTAGAAAGTATCCATCAGAAAAGCAGAGGGTTCTTCTGACCTAATACAGCTGTCTGAAAGTTCAGCATCTATTCTAGTCTTGTTTAAGATCAGAGATCCCTCAGCACAGGAATCCTAAGTAGGCTGGCAAGCATCTAGGATAATCCATATAAATAATTACTTGGAGCTACTCMTGGAGATGATATGGTTAATTTAGCCAGGACAGTTAACTTAAATATGCTCAGAATAAAGGAATGAATAAAAGCCAGCTGAATATTTGACCTCTTTGTCTCCACTGAGTCACTGAATGCAGGGTGTCCTCATCTTTCATCAGAGAGCAATAAATAGGGCACTTCAGAGGCCAGAGCTGCAAGTTTGCCATTATCTATTGTAATGTACAAGCTCACAGAATCCGTTCCTGCTGTCTCATATAATCACAATTCACATATAAATACAGGCTTGASTCCTTACCAGGGCTATAGTTTGCTAACACAATGAGGCAAGGAAAGCCCCATCATCTTCTTGAGAGCTAAGAAAAGGGAGAAACCAGCTATGCAGTGTTGTACATTTCACTTTGAAACAACAATGGAAAAAAGTTGGAAATCTGTCCAAAAGACCAATATAGTAGTCTAGACAGGAAATATTTAGGGCATGAACCACTATTTTGGCCCTTGATAAAGTAAAAAATCTGAATTGTTGCTTTACAAAGCTTATTTAATGTGAATGATTTGGYAATTGTGCCAGTAAGAGTAGCAACATTTAGGCTAGTGTGAARTCGCAGATTCTTAGAGATGAAACATGAATTAGGTGTGAAGAAATGAGTTTGAGAAACTGCCTTTGACATTACTGGAGCCAGGATTTCCCCTGTGAGTGGAAGYAATACCACATTCTAACAGAAGCATTATACATCTGCTTACACTCATTTTATGCAGGTGTGAACTGATTAGAGCTGGATTCATAAGTATTTTCTAGGAAAATATGTATACTCAGCATTGCAGAATTGCTTTGTAAATTTGGATTCATCTTGTTAAGAAATAAATTGTTGTTTCAATACCCTAAAATAAATCCCTTTGAAACAGTTTTCTAGCTAAGTTTCTTAGAAGTTTGAGATGCTTTTAAAAGCTGGAAGTTGAAACAAAACATTTGTTCTTCACAAAACAGAATGTCTTAACATATTTTAAATTAAACTTTCATTCTTTTGCTTTGTTAGAAATCTTAAAACTCCTGGGTTTTTTCCAGAAAAATAAAGTTTATGCAGTTTGAAATTGACTGTGAACCTACAGTTTGAAATTGATTGTGAACCTCCTATATTTTCTTGTTTTGTTTTTTTTTTTTTTCAAGAGTTACACCAGATAAAAAATATCAGAAATATCTGGCTTATAAGAGAGATCTRAAATGTTCTTATCTTTTTTCTTTATTTTTATTTTATGAAAGAAATTAAATTTGCAGCTAGAAATAAATAGCAAGATTTTTTTCTATATGTGGAACTGAAACAGAACATACAGAAAGTACTAAAAGACACTTTTGAACATATTTTAACTTAGTATCATGGTCATTATTATGCATTACTTATTTAGCATTTAATGTACCCTGCTTACATAGGACCAAAATGCATTTTCTGAGGAAAGGTCACAGTGAAAGCAGCTTCTAAACAGAGATTTTGTAGTTAAAGATTAATTGAACATTGGCCAGAAGTTCTAAGATGTGTGTGTGTGCATGCATCTGTGCAAATAACAGAGTTGCAACCCTTGCTCGAGTGAAGGAGCATAAGTGGGTCTGTTTTTCGAGGTGGCAGAGGTGTAACTGTGGCACAGCTCAGCTGTCCCTTGGCCGAGCCCTCCCCAGCACAGGGATTCAGGATTTCAATCCGATTTCAGGAGGATTCKCATCAGAGACCCAGCCCCAATCCCATCAGAGAGGACAGGAGGACTCTCAGCACCTCCCRCCCTTAAGCCCAATGAGCTTGCTGCTAATAGTGAAACATTTCTCTTGAATCCGTGGCGAATAATAGCAGTTCCATATTCATTGATACTCGATCTGTGCACTAAAAGCAGCAGCAACTCGATCTCGGTGTGGTGTGAGCGTGGGATGGAGTTTCAGCTGTGGCATGAGAGCTGTGCCAGAGCCCACCATATGGTGCTGGGGCTGCTTTTGTGGAGCTGCAGGAGAACAGATGATACTTGATCTGATCCTGAGTCTGCCAGGACAAAATTACCCCATCAAAATATTTGGAACACATTTGAAGCAGCGGTATGAACTTGCACTAGTGYTGCACTTGGTGGTGTGTGGCTTCAGCCCATTCACTCGGGCACTGGAAGGTGCAAAACTGGCTTAATATTCTTTGAGGGGATATTTAATCCTTTGGAAAAGCAGAATCTCTGATGCTGAGTTTCATGTGTAAAATCACAGAACAATATGATGCTTTCAATGTAGAACTGGAAAAGGAGAGGATACTCTTGATCTAGCTAAGCTACATTTGCATACATGGAAAAAAATCAAATTAGGACTTCCCSCTAAATATACATCCAAAGTGAGAAATTCAGATTAGAAACCTAGACCTTATTTCTTAAATCACAAGGCTTGCAGAACTGTATGAGATCTCCCAGAGATTAGGGAGAAATTTATTTATTATTATTGTGTCTATCTCCTTCTTGTACAGCATTTAGGGGAAAAGAAAACCCAAATTATTTTTTCTTCTTTAACTGCTCTTTATTATTTTTGCTTTTATGCTTCAGTAAGGGTTACAGAATGAAAGTGTGGAAACATGGAACTACACCTGCAGACATGGATACAATCGCCTCACCTGGGATTTCCAGACCAAAGAGAAATTCTGATTTCTTTTATTTGACACTTCAAACCTATTAAACTTTTGTTTAAATTCAAAACATTTTGATTGAAATGGGTTCAATGGAGAATGGGGAACTATGCTGGATTCCAGATCCAGCATTCCTGAGAAACTCAGGGACAGATCACACCCAGGTAGATCAGGAAATTAAGGCAGGTGAAATCTTTTCAGAACACGACTGTTTCAACAACAGCCCAAGTCATTGAAAGGGTTTTTGTATTTTCTAAACATACCTACCAATTTTCTTCACTACGTTCTTTTGACATTTGACTGTTTTATAACAAAGCTCTTTTTAAGAGATGAAAATGTCCATATAAGCATTTTCTGAAGGGGACATAGCTACCAAGCCCAGCTTCTGYTAGCTGCTGCTCATTTATTTCCACTTTTTCCTCTTCTCCATCTTATTTATTTAAATTCTTTAATGAGCTTGATTYTAGGATCTACATATTGCCATGTGTGGCAGCAAGACAGAATTACTTCTCAGGTCATGCACTAGAGAGTCCAGACCATTGAGTATGCTGGTGAATGTCTCTGAAATCTAATCCCACTTTTGTTCTGTTAAGTCTTGCATGGCTGACAGCAACTCAGCAGTGACGAAAGGTCAATGTGGAAGTCAAAGACTTAAAAWTTCTAAGTCTTATTTGTCTGGAGACCATGGAAGTCTCATTTCTTCCCCAATATTTAAAAATGAGAAGGCCTGTTCAAGAGACCTGCTTTACAAAAAGTCCATATTCATTGCCCTATAAAAATGCAATTCTGGATTAAAACTGAAATAMATTAAATGGACTCAAGAAATAAGTTAAAACTGACAGCCAAAGTTTTTGCCACTGTGGGTGACACACTGCCTTGTAGGGTATTGTTCATTGGAGTTAGGGCAGTGTTCAATTGTCTGCTCATGGTTTGAGGTGAAGTCCTTGGCTCTGGGTAATGTACACATTGCCCTGCATTACTGGTGGCCTCTGTGCTTATTTTGCCATTTTTGCCCTAGAGAAATAAACTTGCTGTATCTTGCCAGTTCTGAACTGCATTGACAGGAAATTACAGCACTCTTCATTCTTGGATCCATTTTGCCAGTGAGTGTCTTTTGAGGCGAGTGAAGAGTCCTCTCATTCCCAACGTTTTTGCCCATTTGCTTCAGGAAAAACTGCAAGGTCAGAAAAATCTGAAAAAGAACATCCTGGAATAGCTGTGCAAGAAACAGATGTAAGAGACCCATAAATGTCTGTACATAATTCTCCTTCCTACAAAACTTAGGGCAATATTAGCATTTCAGGAAYAAACCTAAAACTAGACAATGTCCTAGTTTGCAACAGCAGGTATTCAGGGAATTTTGGTAGGGTTTGGACTTTGTTCTTCAATCCTGATGATTTGTACAAGCTCTATGGAGATCCACAGAGCTGAGGAGATACAAAAAGGGATGCACATGTTCCTTCTGCTGCTTGCCCTGGGMRCTGWGTGCACACCCGAGGACAGACACTGCACAGTGGTTGCTCCTGTAAGGTTATTCATAACAGTTTATTTTCTCTGCAGTATATRGAAGTTGGTTTTAATTCCCAAGATCTCTTACAAAAGGCTTTGTATGTGCACTCAGGCTTTTGGCAGAACAATATACTTCTAACTAACTGGAAATAAACAAATAGATCAAATAAATGGCCTTGTATATTCCTGTTACTTACAGAATGATTATTGCACAGAATACTCAGACAAAACATATCCTTTCTCATTTTCTTTTCATTTCTATTTTTTTCACACTTTATTTTGAACTGTGATGAAGATGAAGAATAGAATTTTGCAAAGTGAAACATCTGCACTAGAATCAGGATAGTGTCACAGTGCATTTCAGTCATTTGTTCAGAAAAAAAATATTAATGTTTTTTCCCAGCTCTTGTGGATGTTTAATTTGGAAATTACCTAATTTAACCATTATAAATGATCCTGTTAAATAATGAAAATCACTGTGGTCCAAGCAAATCATGATGGTATTACTGCTTCTTAATTAGAACAAATCACTGGTCTCAATTAAAAATGAATGTGGGTATCAAGAATCAAACAAGCTTTTATTCTTCACTCATCTTTACATTTAGGAGCACATCTGGTGTAGTTTAAATACTCTTTCAGTGCTAAAAGGAATTGAATGTTGCCACTAAGGTCTTCAAGTTCCCAGCCTGTCTTTTGCTGGGAAGCTCTCAGTAGGCTGTGGTCCTGTCATGAACTTAATGGGGGAAGGCTCCTACAGAGATGCTGCTGAAGGAAAAAGGGGCAGATATGGACAGAGTGGGTGCCAGGACACTGCCAAAACAGGAAATGCTGTGCCCACTACAGTAGTGAGCAATGAGGAGACCCTGCAGCTCCTGCAGCCTGTGCAGGGTAGAGAGTTGGACTCCGTGATCCTGATGGTCCCTTCCAACCCAGCATATTCCATGATTCTGTGATTCTGTGATTTGAAGATTCAATGATTCTATGATTCTATGATTCTATAATTCTATGATTCTGTGATTCTGTGATTCTATGATTCCATGATTCCATGGTTCTATGATTCCGTGATTCCATTGTTTTATGATTCTATGATTCTGTGGTTCTATGATTCCATGGTTCTATGATTCTATGATTCTATGATTCCATGGTTCTATGATTCCGTGATTCCATTGTTCTATGATTCTATGATTCCATGGTTCTATGATTCTATGATTCTATGATTCTATGATTCCATGGTTCTATGATTCTATGATTCCATGGTTCTATGATTCTATGATTCCATGGTTCTATGATTATTCTATGATTCTATGATTCTATGATTCTGTGATTCTGTGATTCTATGATTCTATTCCACAGCTTGCTAAAATGGCCCCCAAGTGCTACAAGACCTTGTGCAAAGCCATTTGCTTTCAACAATTTTAGTGCAAAGAGCTTTATAGATTGCCAGGAGCACATCTGAAGAAAATAGGAATTTAATTTTTTTTTAAATGGAGGCTGGAGGCATAAGACTAGAAGGAAAATTAAAGCCTCAGAAAGACTCTTTTAACAGCTCAGGGTTTAGGGTGGTGAAGAGATGCAACATAAATGTATTAATAGGGATTTGGAGGTTTCTGAGAGGTGTGGACAGTGAAGCTTTTTCTTTAAGAGCAAGACGCATCTGAAGTGAAGAAAACATGTGAAAACAGCATGACATGGTGTGAAGTTGTTTTCTAAGATAATTACTATTTAACATAATAAATGTTATATTTATAAAATGTTATATTTATATTTAAATGTTATGTTTATATTTAACAAAATAAATTTATACCGCCTATAAAAATGAAAGAATGTCAAAAACTGAGGTAAAAGAGGCAGAGGTGTTCTACCTGGAAATGAATAGCAACACACGAGGGTACATTTTCAGGAGGATGAAAAAGCAGAAACAAGAAGAATAAACCAAAGCCAGGTAGTGGAAGCTGACTAAATGTTAAATAAAGACAAAAGAAATTCAAACCAAACCTACCACTTTTTTGGATGGGGAACTGTGACAAAAGGCTTGAAAGCATATGAATAGCAAAGCTTGAAAGTTTGAGGATAGAGAGATAAATACATAAATATGTTCTCACATAGATAGAGAGACAAGTAGGCAGATGGAAGGCCTCTGTTCTTTTATTTTCCATCACTAGCAATACTGCTTCAATGGAGAGCTTATGGAGTCACTTTTTTCATGGGAAACTATATGCATGGGAAATSGAACAGATTAATTTAGATAAAAAGACATGCAAGATGTTTATTTAACTAAAATAGATGAAATGTGTCATTTTATTCCTTCTGCTCGTAGTGAAGCATATGGACTTTCCTGAATAAAACTTCACAAAAACCTTCCCTTGGGGTAATCAAGGTCAGCTACAAGTCCTCATATAAATACACAAATTTTTTACCGCAAATCATTCCCCTCAAATATTTCAAACTAAATGATTCTTCACTAGAAACACCCATTCATCCTTTCCTAGTTTGATCCTAAACTTCAGTAGTGAAGGCTTTATGGATGAAAGAATGACTTGATTAGTTAAATAGGAAAGAGGTACTATATCTATATCAAATTCTGAGCAACTAGAAAAAAAATCTGTATAATATAAACAACAGGCAGGAAATATGCAGGACCACACACATGAATAAAATTAACAGAATAATCCTTAATACTCGACATGATGTACTGTTGTTCTAGGCCACACAGCTTGATCATTTGACCTTTGTAGGTGGCTCTGACCATCCAAAACAGCCAGGACTGCCTACCTAGAGACCTCAGTGCAAACAAGGAGGGACAAAGCTACRTGAAGAATGCTGGTCCTGAAATGTGTTCCTACATTACTCATTCAGGGTTTKCATGGGCTCCTGCAGCCAAACTTAAATTGAGAGTCAAAGCTATGGGCTCTACCCAACTGAGTGTGAAGATTGCATTGTGTCTTTCAGTGTTTCATTACTTTTTACAAACAGGTGAAAATTAGGAAGCCATCATATACTGAGGAAAAAAAAATACCCAAATGCATAATGAGAACTTAAAAAATTAAGGTAAGGTCGTACTTTTTCCGGTATGTTAAATTCCATGAAAAATAGACTTAAAAAACTATATTGTAACTAGTTGAAGTGCTACATATGTATAGTTGTTATATTGATGATCAATGTTAATCTTTCCCTGAGGATAAGGAGGTTTTTAGGAAGCTTTGACAAGTACAGGACATTCAGTGGACCTCATTTGCCTTAGCAAAGATTATGCATATATTTATAGCTCTATTTACATTTCATTGCAGAGCTGTACAGTGTCTATAAATTCCAAATGGTCAGTGACAAAACAAAATGCTGTATGCACTACCTTCTTTATCCAGACAATTTCTATCAACACTTTTCAGGCAATTGAGGCTAATATATAACAGATTTTATGACAGAATTTTTTTTTCTCATAGGCTGACATACACTGGAGGCTATGATTTAATCCAGAATCAAAAATCATAAGTTCCACTAAAATCTTTAATTTGCTTTTTTTAGTGGGATGCCTGGATCTTATTTTAGTTTCCTTTAAATAAAGAAAGCTATTTCTAGATATGTTCTAGCAAAAAAAAAAAATCTCCTTTCAAAATATAGACTCAGGCTCCACCGTGAATAGGTTCATTTACCTCAAACACTCAGTGGGCCCATGGCTGAGGAAGGAATCAATTACTTTCTCTGCTTTGCTTCTCAACGTGGAGGCTGGGAAGGCCAYAGTCTGAGCTCTTACTAAACTCTCAGTTATAAATGAAGGAGCTTTTGGCCTTCAGATGCAGGGTCTGTAAAACGAAAGGAAACCGAGTAGCCAGTTGTATTCCAGTGACACAGCGTGTGCAGCCAAGCCCCCTCCATCTCCCCAAAATCAGGCTCTGGAAACCTTTTGTAGCCGATTATCTTAATCTGAAACATTCAGATTCAGTGGCATTATATGGGAATGTAATACTTGGAGACACTGAGCCTTACATCTCCCTTTCCGTCCTCTGCAGCACAGAGATTACCCAAACAAACACCTGAAAAAAGGCAGAAAACTGCAGGATAGGCATSTCTGATGGCAGTGCATCACACCCACTGGAGAAGTGAGACCAGGCTGCACTAAATAAGGAGAGATGGCAGGAAAGTGCCTGCACTGGTCTGAAAACTGCAGGAGTTTCTTTTCCCTTTGTCCACCCTCCAGGCTGTATTTTTTCCTGGTAGTAATGATACCTGCTTTAACAAATGCCACAGTCAATTGCCAGCACACCAAGCAGATCCATGGATTGTAACTCTCTGTTCCTTGCACAGATGTGCTCTCGGCAGTTTGCAAGACATTGCTTGCACTGCATCACAGATAATAATCAGCTGTTAACCATTCATAAACAGCATATGAAAATAATATAAAGTATGAGGGATTTTTGGTAATAAACATAATGTAAAACAGAACAAGATCAAAATGCAACTGTAGAGATATGTTGTTTTTCCCATTCTGGGTAAGGACACTGAAGTATTTCTGAAAATTTCAGAATGCCAACCACTCTAAAATGAACCACCAGCAGCAAACTAAGCACCACTGGCTTAGAGGGCTGCTTTGATCCCATCAGTCTCWGTTATTTTGCTGTCCTAGGATTATCCCTTATCCTGAGCTTCACATGAAGTAATTGGTTGAGGCTTACTGATTTCTTGATATAAACACTTTAACTTGGACTCTGCTGATCCCAGTACATCAGCTGTCAGCCCCACTTAGATAAAACTCACACATTGCACTAAACTGTGGTTTGAGTCGAGGGTTTGTTTTGGCACAGTAGTTCAGAGTCAGTGGTGCCACGCATGTAGTGAGCCACAAAGCTGAGCTGCTGCTCTTGCCTTCTTTTCAGTGTGTGATTACACAGTGCAGGAGTGTGTGATCACCCATTGGGGTGGGTCTGTGTGAGAAAGACTGGCAATGTGGAAAGAATGAAAAAAAAACAACTTTACCCACGGTTTAAGATGCATGCTGAAACCATTCCTAGGCATAACAGAGTCTAATCCAAAGAGATACAGATACTATCAAGTAAAAAAGAGCATTTAAGAAGCAGTTAGAATCCTTAAATCCAGTGCATTCCACTCCCTGCCCCCAGTCATTTAGGCTGAGTTATGGGGCCTTTTGTCCCTTTCCTGAGGGGTGAGGTTCCCAGGGCWGTGGTGCAGAGTCCCTGCTGCCTTTGCAGCCCTGCAGCTCAGATTGTCTGTGAGGCCACAGTCCACTCTCACACACTGACAGTTCCAGCCTTTCCTCAGGCCTCCTGGAGGTACAATACTCCTTCATGGCAAGGTTAATCACTTTTCTGTCACTCATGACACAAGTATTAAAAATGTTCTTGGTCTAACAAGCTCTCAGTCACATAGATAGAATCACAGTATCATACAATCAGTGTCATCAAGGAAAAGACCTGAGATCAACAAGCCCCACCCTTAACCCAGCTGACAAATCCATCACCAGACCATGTCTCTGAGCACCCATCTGCAAGATTTTTGAACTCTTCAGGAAGGGTGAATCCACCGCTTACTTCCCTGAGCAGACTGTTCCAATGCCTGACCACCCTTTCAATGAAGAAATTTTTCCTTATATCSAATCTAAATCACCTTGGAGCARCTTGAAGCCTTTTCCTCTTGTCTCTTGATGAGATACATGAGGTCAGGGGGCAAAAAAGGGGTGCAGCTTCCTCCAGCCAAGGCTGTGCCAAAGTCAGGCTCCATATTCAGCTCCTGTGTGTGTATGGCTCCCAGCTGCAGAGTCAAATCACAAGAGTTGCCCAATTCATGGCCTTTTGACTGGGAAAGTAGATGATAACCTTACAAGATAAATGTTGCTCCTGAGCTGCTCCCAAACATCAGAATTGCCTCTGTGCTGTGATGGCTGCACAGAATAGGGGGGCACAGCTTAGGAGTGATGCCAGCGTGTCCCACATGCTCCCAAGCATCACCAGCAGCACTGCAGGGGAAAGATCTGTGCAGTTTGAAAGATCAGCACATGAAGGCATGCCCAGAGGCTGACAGCAAGTATTTGGAAGTACAGCTCTCAGGGAGAACCCACAGTTTTGTTGCTGAAGTGTGGAGGAGGGAGAAGAGTTTCCTTGAAGCAAAATTTCATTCCGGTTCTGGAAAGCTGTGAATTCTCTAGGGAAGTTACAACTATTTTGAGGAAACAGGCAGAAAAAGAAAAATGRTGCTGATGATAAAAATTTATGGAGTAAGAAAATACCAGATTATCAGTAGTGAAGAAATCCTTATGAAAGGTCATTTATTAGAGGGAGAGGAAAGGGCTATGATCAGAATCATATCTTAACAAAATCCAGTCCGGGGTGGTACTTCTTAATGGAAAACTTCTGACAGATCACAAGGGGAAACAGCCTGAAAACTCAGCTTTCCAAAGGCCCTCATGTGATTTTGATTTGAGAGTATAAAAAGTGCTGAACCCAAATGGCAGGACATCTGCTCACTAAAGTGTAAGGGAGTGTTTTCAATCTCCAGTCATTTCTCAGTTGCAATGAATTTCTTCATAGTTTWTAGCATTTCTGCTAATTGTTTCACCTCTATTCTCATATAGTTATACATGTTAATGTAAAGTCTTAGAAAAATGTTTCTTTTATTACTACAGTTAATTATTGACCAGATAATTGCTGCTTTTTCACCACCTCATATCCAGTTTAGCAGTGTTGTAAAGCAATGTCTACTATTAACTTCCACAACATACTTCACATTTCTGTGACAAAATTTGATACTTCCTTAAATAACATCCAGCATAAAAATATCTGCTGATGGTGACCAGGCAGTTAAATTTCCATTCTGTATTTTAGATCCATTAGTGATGAAATGAAGCAGCTTTCACATTAATTTCAGCATTCAACTTTTGCCTGAGCCTGGTCATATACATCTGCATTCATTATATGCTGATGTTTTTGWTGGTGTAGATGAAGCATGCACAGGCCAAAATTTGTAACAAAACTGTGAAGCATGCTGCCTATATGTCCTAGCAGCATCTGTGAGTTACTAAATAAATCTTTTATCATCAACTTTCTGATGGGCTCAACAGTTTTTGTTTCATAGCATGGTTGTAGTTGTGACTTTACTGAAAGAAACCCAGCATTAATCTTCACCTTCAGCATCTGCTGATGAGTTTAACACTGAGCAATTGCAGAATTTCTGTTCATTACAGCCTTGGGCAGGTCTGAGACCTTGACCAACAGGTGGTTTTGCTCTGCAGACCCCTGGCACTTGYACAGACCCCTCTCTTCTGTCCCTGTCCTGTCTCTCCCTGCCACTAAACCCCCTGCTTTTGTTACCTTGGGATTAGATACCTACAGAAATGACAATTAACAAAGGTGTTGTTCAACAATGAAAGCAACCATTGTGTATCAGAGGGATGTTATTTGATTATTTGCACTGGTGTAAATCAGTGGTTTGCCATCGGGTGAGTGGAGAAAGTGGGAGAGGGAATGTAGGAAGTGGCAGAAGAATCCAACTCAGTGTCTCTGCGGCTGTGTTTGTTTAAAAGCCAACCACTGCCGACTATAGGGGGCTGTAAATTTTCTGAGACAATCTAATTAAGGCCAAGCCTGAATAAAGTCCATGAAAAAACAAAATAAAACAAAAACCCTACACACTGCGTCTCAGCCCTCCCCCATCTCTCCTAAACAGAGAGGGGAAAGGGAATGAAAAAGAACTGAGTGCTGCAACTGATTCTGAGYGAAATCTTTCCAGAAGAGCAAAACCAGCTTTTATAGCGGTGTTATTTCCTCAGAAAAATTGGAAGAGTGTGTCTGCCCTGTAGTCAGATACACATAACACCTTGGCAGGAAGGAATATACCCAGGACTGGCTTCATGCCTCAGGGAATTACTATAAAATAAATGAAAAATTGCACTTTTGATACTTTTGATACAGGGTGCTTGCAAACACCCATCAGAAAGTACACAGTAGCAATGATGGGATGGTGTAACTGAGACAATTTTTTTTTGTGTAGTTTCAGTTCATGGCTTTTATATTTTGTCAACATACTTACTCTTAAGTATGATATTATATTTTGCTGCCTAAAAATGCCAAACCGAACATTAAAGAAAACACAAGGCTGCATTTATCAGATTTCTTGCATCAACCACAATCAAAGTATTTGGCCTAATTTATTCTATCAACTATTCCATCAACTTATAAGAAAGCATCTGTTTACCAGCTGGCTTGGTAGCTGCCCAAACTAATCAGAGTGACCTCAGCTGGAACAGGCTGACCTCTATCAAGTTGAAGAATCGATTTCTCCCATGCATACGTATTTTGCAGTGGTTTTGAACTACAGCCTAGAAACCTATCTTCTGCCTTCTGCGCCATATTAGCTCCACACTTTATTTAGGAAAGTTTCTACTTTTCTTTCTTTTTAAACCTACATTTTTAACCATGAAATAAATAGTCAATTTACTGATTGGGAAAGTCATGTTTCTATGATATGTTCTTCTATGTAGGGGAAAAAATAGCATCTAGCTTTATTCTTTAGTTATTATTGCCAAAGTATAGAGAACTTTTAATTATAGTAATAAACATGATACGAGCGGCAAGGGAGAGAGAAGCTTTCACATCAACTGCCTCGGGATTTACAACAGTTGTGTTTTGTTCTGTCAAACTGTTCTTTCAGTAGGAGGAGAGGTTCACATTCCAGGTGTGTGTTATTTCCTCCTTGACACAGAGAAGATGGAAAGTAAAACAGGATAATTCTCACCTTTGTGCTAACATATAAATCCTTACTTATACAGTGATAATAAATGGGAAAGCAGTGACTAGTAAATTTAGAGTTTAAAATATGTCTAAGACTCTAACATCAGCTCCTATTCAGGCACCTTTTGCATGGTGGCTGCTTCCAGATGCTGATCCAATTACTCACAGTTGTGAAAACCTTTAGTYTCAAAGACAAGTTAGCACAGGGTCSTTTATCCTGAAAACACTGTCCAAATATATTATTAGGTTCTGGGGGCTKATCCAGTTATGAGTAACCTCATAACTCCCCTCTTTCTCACCACTGCACATGTGATTGAATGTTTTGCAGTGGTAAATGACCTCAAAAGTTGCAGTCACAATTTCCATCCACCCATGAAGGTAGAAAATTTCAGATTTGCCTCCCAGTTCCTTTAAAGACTTGTCTCAGTGGAAAAAATTTGCAAAATTGTTTGCAAAAAAAAAAAAAAAAGGCTGCAATAGAATATTTTAGACAGGCAACTCTTATTATACAAAGTGTAAAAGAGAGAAGAGATCCACAGAGTGCTTTTTTCAGTAACCACTCTGATCTGCTTATTGCTGCAATAAGTAAGACTGTCAAATGCAAACCTCTTGGGTTAGGTTTGAGGTGTTGTTTTTGTTTTGCTTCGCTTTGGTTTTCTAGTTTTATTTTTATTTTTAGTGTTTATGTTTTGGTGTTTTTTTCATGGAAGACTTGAAAGACAGGGAGGGAAAATACAAAGGAAGGAAGATGAGAGGATGAAGAGAAAAGAAAGGGGAGGGAGGGAAGGAGAGAGAAAAATAAGGACAGAAAGAAAGGGGAGGCAAAACATCTTTCAAGGAATATGTCTTGTTTCAAGCAATGCCTACTTTTATTAAATGGAAACACACTAYGACAGTTAAAAGGATCCCGCAAAGGAGATTCAAAAAAGATAAGTAACTCAAAATGCTGAAAATGCAAACCAGAAGAAAGTTCACTATTAAACCTTTGTTGGCTTTAGCTGGACATGAAGTGATCTCTCACATTTCTAATCCTGACTCCCCAAAGAYCCAGCAGGCTTTGCTGGATAGAGGTTCAGCCACTCAGTGACTTAATGATGAATCCTGCAGTATGTTGTCATGGTTAGAAAATCTCCACTGGTGGAAATTGTTTCTAAACAAGGGCAACTCCTTTTTTATTTATTGTTTGAATCTAATCATATGGTTTCCTGCCTTGCACATCTGGTCTTAGATAGATCTGGAAATGTTAGCTTTTTGCATTGTTAACCCCACCCTGCAGTGTTGTAAGGACTTGATCCAAATCCCAGTCAGYGTCTTTTCTACTGACTAAAGTGGAACTGGATCTGTCCCCCACTGAATTGCTATCTCCAGTGAATTGGAGGTTAAGAAGAAAAGATTTGAGGGAAAAATCTGTGCTTCCTTGTGCTGGTAAGAAACCAGACATTCTTAGCTGAAGAACTAGCATTACTTTTGTGTCACAAAAATCTTCATTTGYCCCTTGGTGTTCATTAACTTATCTCGGTCTACTGAGGCTCTCAGTTGCTGCTAAAATATGATTAACTTAGGATATAAACAACAAGCAATTCTTTTATTAAGTGTCATTCTAGGTTTGACTTATTTGCCTCACACACAGATTTATCTTATCAATATATCCTCCTTTAAAAGACTCCCAAACTCCATCATAGTTGAGTAAAATGAATTTATGGAAGGCAAAAGAAAAAAATAAAAATCATGTTTCTTGATGCTCCCAGTTGTATAGAATGACCATAACAATACGTAATTAATTCAGGACACATTTAGACTGAAAACTTAAGTCAGTTATGTTCACTCAGAAGAGTGAGATTTGACAGCAGTGCCACGGATTCTATTTTTTCCCCTATCCCAACACCGCTTTTTACAGGTAAGGAGCAGTCTTCTTTCAGGAGAAAGCAGATCAGTATGAGCAGCATCCCACTGGATAAGGACTCAGGTTTGGCTGTTTCTGGATAGCTTCTTTCCCTAGGACCAGTATTTAAGGTCGAGGAAAGGAAAAGGGAGAGAAAGTGCTTTGTCCCTCTGAAATTTTCCTGTGAGAGAATAGGTACCTGCAATGTGCCTGAATGGATGAATGGCACAGAGTGAGACCCAACAAGTGTGAGGGTAGCACTGTTCCCAAGTCACCTGAATAGAAAGAAAGAAGAAAAAAAGAAAAAAAAAATTCTAATTTTCTTGTGCAATAATTTGATCCTGTATTAAAGTAAAATTCTACGTTTATATTACAGAGACCACATATGTCCCATTTGTAAACCATTCAGCATAGTAGTATCTGGTACCATGGAACAAGAATTATTTCCATGTTTACCTGGGCTAGGATTCAAAAAGACACAAACTTCGGTTTTGAAGCTCTTTCTATYAGATCCAAAACTCTGTGGCCATATGCCACAAAGAACTGATCCAGTATAAACCCATTCTGCTGGTTCAGATTTGTTCAAAACATTTTGAAGGATTAACCAGGGAGCTGTGCRCTGGACCAGAGAGCATCTGTTCTCATACAGACAGCAGAAATCTGCCATAAAAGTACAAAATGCCAGCTAATGCAGTTCTAGCTGGTTTGGTTTGCACATGTTCTGGGTTGCATTTGTGTGTGGAGTGCACTGGAATTGCCCCACAGTGCAGTCAGGGATTGTGGGATTGCAACAGTGAACAGGCTGTTCACTATCTTGGCACAGATATCTTTGAACAGCTTTACTTCTCCACTACCACCAGCAGCAAATATTTCCTTTTTTCACTTGCCCAGTAAACATTCCGTGCTGACAAAGTGTATCAGAAGTGGGACAGACTGTTCACAAAGGCCTTTGACCAAAGACATACAGTGATGCAAATAACAGCAACTTCTGAGATATGTGACTTCATAAATTTGCTTATTTTCAGCCTAAAGACTGTCTACGACTTGACCTTGATAACTGCACACATTTTAAATAGTTAATATGTTTTTTTATCCCAGTCCATATTATAAAAAAAAAAAAAATAGTTCACATCATTACCACATATTCATTCACCCTTCTGTTATGTCTGGCTGGAATGAAGAGCCAGTTTTCTTCTACATAAAGAAGATCAGAAATATGGAATACATCCCAAAACTCACTTAAACCATWGAACAYCTTCCTACTGATGTGARTGAGCCTWYAGACTYTGTCAGGTATTGAACAGAACAGAGGACCCAGAACCTTCCACACMCAGACCTCAAACAGGACTGTGCAAAATTGTGAACTCAACAAGCTCTGCCTGTCAGGGTGAAATGAGTTGCATGACATTTGTTTGCCTGTTTTCMTGAACATTTTTTTCTTATTTAAAAAAAAAAAAATCAATCTTGAAACTCCTTCTTGGGTGCCAAGAAAGAACACTCAGCTGTTTTTATAACAGTACTCAAGACTTCACAGAAACTACTGACTCACATTTATACCCGTAAAATATTTTTAAATATTGCACCAGGGGATAASCAGGAAAAATGTGTTGTAGTTCTGGTGATTCAACCAAGGATTTCATAGCTACACATCATTAACACTATAAAATGATCTGTTTCATTTATTTTTACATTTAAATTTCTCTCATATCTCCCTTGTCAGATCTCCAGAGATTTTTCTTTCTATTCCCTGTACTATTAAAKCTGGAAAAGAATAATTTTGCAATTATTCACCTGAATGCAAGTTTTAGCTCTTAGAAAAGTGAAAAAGCTTAAGTCACATTTTTCTTTTTGCTCATGTTTATCTCAGTCTATTCTCTGGCAAATTTTTCACAGGTATTACAAAAGCAAAGAATAAAAGTTCTAATGTGGAAAAGATGMGTGCTGTGAAGGAAAATGAAGCAATTTTAAAGCAATACAGTAACATTTTAAGAAATGTTTGAAATAAGGTGAAAATTATATTGTTTGTTTGGGATGCCAAAATTTTATTTCAATTCTCASGTCTTGTTACTTTACTGGATTCCCTTTATTCTTACTGTTCATGCACATATTTATATCATAGAGTGGTAGTGTGTTACAAGGAAAGCAATCCACAAATCATGGCAGCTTTCAAATAAGATTTACACAAGATCCTGTTTCTAAAATAACCAGAGTAATCATTTATTCATTCAGGAAAACCTTTCAATCATAAGATGCTACTATTTTGGGACAAGCTGATGCTGYTCTGGGATGCATAGTGTGGTGCTCTGTGGTTTCTGCCCTACTGTCTTGATTTGCTCAGGTGTCCATGGAACACACTACATGTGCCCACAGGAGAAATTACAAGTTACATTTGCAGGTAAAGAGAGGCTCTTCAATATGTTCATCTATTATAAAAAAAAAAAAAATAAATAAAAAACAAAAACAAAAGCACTTGTGGTACGCAGAGCCCCCATGGAAACAATTATCCTTGTTCTCTATCAAGACAAAAAACATTAGTTTTCAATGTTATTTTTCATGTTTAGGTAACACAGATTCCTATTTCCTCAACTGTTTTCATATTCTGTTACAGTTTTCCCACTACCATTTCATTTGTGTTATTCTACAAGGAAATTATTGCAAACTGAAAGATTCCAAGTGATTTCTGTAGGTTCACAGCTCTACTGGTGATGTTGAAGCCTGATGTACTCTGCTGAGTGTCTGAAGTACAAACACAATTTGTATAATGCCACTGCCTTTGCAAAGCAAATATTTTTACTATTATAATATTAACTACTATTGTCTTCTCTCTGAATATTTCTTCATTTAAGCAATGATCTTAAGGCAACAATCCTCTCTTTTTTCGTGGAAGTTGCACTAAACAGGAATTTCAGGACAATCCTACAATGAAACAAACCAGTATGGACAAATCTTACCAAGAGTAATTTCCAAAAGCCTGAGGTGAAACAGCTTTATGATTTCAGAACTGGGCACTTTCTTCTAAGAGACCATTGGAGCTCTTGCTTGTCTAGCTGGAACTCGCCTGTCTCCCTTGTTCATTTTGGGTAAATATAAATCCACTTCATAATCTCTGTTTATTGTTTCATACTGGCTTTAGAGGCTGAATCAATTTAAGGCCTTCCCACCTCAAGAAGTTTTTTTTTTTTCCAATTTTCATATCACACCCTTCCAGCTGGTCCAAGCAATGCATGGCTGTGCTGGTTGCATGGCTGTGCTGCAAATTTGATTACTTGAAWGACCCAATTTAAAGATAACTTCAGCTTGAATTTTTTTTTAACTTTTTTTTTGCTGCTGAAGCCATGTATTTTGAACATAGGTTTTTTGTGAGCAAAAGCACCTTTGTGCTTTTCATGTGAAGTCCAGCATGTTTCTGAATTACTTTTTTCTGGTTAAAGAAATACATTAACAACTCAGATTTTAAATACTCTGGACTTTAATTTCCTCAGATTCCTGGAAAGAAAAGCAAAAATTTTGTGGAAGAATAATTTGATTTACATTGCTGTTAGTGACCACATCAGAGTCGGTAGAATCATGATAAATAAATGTCTATCTATCTGCCTTCTTGAAAGAGCTGTTCATAGTCTGCAAGCCCTCCATAAACCATAATCAGAAAAAGGCCCWTTAGTGAATAGATTGCAAAACAGGTATTCAGGGTAGGGTGCCTTTCAATGTGTGCCAGAGTGAACATGCCCTTTAGGGGATAAATAGTGCTTGAAAGTTCAGTCCCAGCACAGGTACAGGGAGCTGGGAACCAGCACAGCTGAGACAACACAGACCAGCAAGGGATACCACAGACCTGCTCCTAGCACCCAGGATATCAGGAAAGTCACAATCACAGAGATGGTGTGCTGTTGGTCTGGCTTTGGAAAAGATTAAGTTTGAAAAATCAGTGCTAGAGTTCTTCATGCCCTTCTAGATTGGCTGACAAGCGGAGAGCAAAGGGTCCTGATCAGTGTATTCCTCGAGTCTGCAATSTGCTGCCTGGGCTCTGCCATATGACTGATTTTGTGCATGTTGCACACAGCACCTGCTGCTCTGTGGAGTGCTTTGGGGAAAGCCAGGAAAACTGAATACACATTTTTTCCTCATGACTTCATATTAACTAAAAGCCTGTGACATACAAAACTTGGTGTTGTTACAAGCTCTGCTTCTGAGTAATAACCTCTCCCTCTCTCAAGGGGGGATAAAAGTTTGAACTCAAAACCAAGGCTTCAACTACTCCTAATCTGATTTTTTTTTGTCACCGATCCATGCTAAAAATTAGGCTTGTTTGCAATATATTGGAATTGTCACATTAATGTATGGGCWTTTTTTTTTCATAACAGCAATTGTAAGTTGCTCAACACTTAGGTTATGATCTAGGAATAGAGGCTGGAAATGCTCCTCGGAAGAGCAAACATTTTGACAATCTCTAAGTGTCTTGCAGATAATAATTACATTTAATTTTTATTTTGTTTATACTGACAAAAACTGATAGTAACAGGAAATAGATAWTGTAATAAATCATGCCTTTGTTTTATGGACAAGAAAGAATATGATAGTTTTATTATCTAGTCTTTCAAAGACAAGATAAATACTGTTTGTAATCAGAAACATGTGTCTCATCAGCATCTTTGCAGTCAGATTAGAAAAGCTGTGATGCCCAAACTGCACGGCCACAAATCAGCATGGATAAGCATTCCAATGCAAAAAACAGCTACAGTAGTAAAGCCTAAGGAAAAAACATACTCTTGAATTCACAWAACATGTGTGGACTTTCATTTTCCTTCCTTTTTCTTATACTTACAAAAAAACTGGTTTTCATTAACAGTGGTTAAAACAGCTATCATAAGGCTAAGCTGTTAGGATCTGGTGGATAAAGAGACAAAAGATTTCATTCCACTTCTACCCCTTGCTGGCCCAAGTGTATGGCTGATCCTGCTGATCTCTGCAGCTCTCTCTGTAGGGTTTTATGYACATGCTCCCAAGTCTTGGAGTTATTGTGTTCCAAGTAGGTGTATGAGTGTGATGGAGGACAAAAACAGATTTAACCATCAAGTCTCTTCAAGTTCAATTTGAGAACTGGATATAAGATCACACAATAAATCAACTAAGCTGGGAACTAGAAAAAAAAATTGATTTGCCTTTTGGCCAAAGATGAAGAGTGACTCTAACTATGAGAAATTATGAAAACCCTGTTGTCTTTAAACAAGACTCAACACAGTAAACAACTTTCTGAAACAAATTCTCAATAACAAGAGGATAGGTTGGAAAATCCAGTTTTTCTAAAAACTTATATGACCATGGAAGAGCCACTGTATAATATGGGGGCAAAGGTTCATTTAATATACACTGGACACTTATAAAGGTATAAAGATGGCATTGATGTGACAGTGTTCCATTACATTGCCATAGACTGTACCTTTTATGTTTAGTTAAAAAGAATATCACGGAATGATGGAC
>NW_026623526.1:780013-830759 GCF_030028575.1 Malurus melanocephalus
TGAGAAGTTTTGCTGCCAGTGAGGCCAGAGCAATGCTGGCTCAGGGGCACGATGGGGACTCTTATCAACAGCATCAGCTCAATCTCATCCCTCCTTTTGGGCTGGACCTGGAGCCCTTCCACTGCCAGAGTCTCAGTAGAGCTGCAGCAACTGGGGATTTGCAGGGAGGTCCCTGTTTGTGCCCCAGCTGCCCTGCACTGTCTGCCCTCAGCCCCACTGAAATGTGTCGGTGCCCCTCGGGTCTGTGCTGCTCACTCGATCTCCTCTCACAGCACAACGAGGGACAAGCCTTGAGCTGGAATTAACAGAATGGTCCACCACAGAAATTGCAATACTTGACACCAAGAGATTACAACCAAATGCATAAAATAAAAAATGCAAGAAAGGACACAACAAATGCTCAGGCATCATGAGAAATTCAGTGGCCACAATGTCCTGCCTATCAGCTTCTCCCTCTCCTTCAATTTTGTACAGCACTCCTGATTGTGCTCCACTACATCTCCGTGTGCACCACAATCATTAAAGTCAGCATTTCTCAGCAATGCCACCCAAGAGTATCTGATACATCTTCCTGTCTCTGAAAGGGACTTAATTGCTGAATCACTGCACTAAAGTTTTTTTTATGGCAGCTATTTTATGGCAGCTGTACCCTTGATGTGGTTTTAAAGGCCTAGCAAAGATGGATATTTTATGTGTTTAGCATATTTCTAATTTACCAAGCTAATATAAAATTTAATTTATATGAGAGACAAATGAATTATTGCATCCAAGAGACTAATGAAATCTCTTCATTTGTTTTCTAAATTACAGCATTTGCTCCAAAATAATTTTTAATGGAAACAGATGACACTAGATAAAAAAGTGTTTCTGTGCATGCAGATATCCTGCACCTTGCTTTGGAGTGCTGCTCCTCACTGAACTGGCCATGATGCAAATTCTATCTGCCTTCCACAAAAATGCTTGTCTCCTACAGGATTCAGTGGACAGTTTTATGCCCAGGCAGTTTCACKTTTGAAAAGACAGTTCTTCTAACACAGAATTAATTATTTGGAGTGAATAATCACATCCAAAACTAAATTTAAAAATTATGTTTTCTGAAATAAGTGTCATTTGTTTCCATTAAAGCTTATTTTGGAGCAAATGCTGGTAGGGAATTCAAGACCAAGCACAGTTTTTGAAAAACTCTRTATTAAATTGATAAATTTGGAATTCACAATATTTAGGGAAGCAAAATCTGATTGGAAAACCTTTTCTTTCTAGACCCTCCTGTCCTCATCTGCTTATAGAGCTTACAGAATCAATAACCAACCTTTTTTCAAAAATTCTTTAATATATAGGCTGTGRGTTTGGTTTGTAAGAATCTGTAACTTAAAAAACACAGAAGCTGAAATCTGCAAGACATCCTTTGTCCGCCTCTGTGTAATAAGCAAGACTTAGAMCTTAATGTGTTGTAAACAACAGGAGAAGGAAAAAAAACCCACATGAAAAGTCTATGAAATCTACACAGAAAGCCCTACATGTGCATGAAAAGGCCTCACAGACTGATGCAGATGCCTCAGGACTAAATGATTAACTGCAGAATCGCATTCAAAAATAAATTACAGGCAAGGGATACAGGCCCAAAAAGGCCTTCTCCACAGGGAAATAATTTTCTCTATTCATTGTCACTTTATATTACCCATCCATCACTTGGTCACCAGCTTCAGCTATTCACTTGCTGCCAAGTCTATTTTCAAGTTTCCACATTCCTTCTGTGTCATTGCATCTTCCYTTTCTCCTGGAACGCTCTGGCGCTGTGTCTGCTGGCTCTGCAGGCTCCAGGGTCAAATGTAAAGTGTGTTTGGGGTCTTGAGGGAGTGTGTTGCTATCTTGGGGGTTTGTCAAGCCATATTTTCTGTCTTTTGTGCTTGCACAGCTGCTCCATTACTTCACCCAAGGAAAGGTGGTGTATCAAACAAGAGTGTGAAGTATCTGTGCATCCCCTGTGGCCTTTGGGTGGGGTGACACTGACTGTTGTCACCTTCTTGGTGTGCTAATTAATTAATCCCTTTATATTGGCTTACAGTANTTTCTTTTCTTCATGTAAATGGAATATCTTCTGTCTCACAGTTTCTGAGAATTTCTGGCCAAAATCTTGTTCCAGCTTACTGTCATGTATCTGGAATTTTTCCACCATGCTAAAACAAAATGTAACTTTCTGCTCTGCTCTCTTCAGGAAGCTCCTTTGAAAAACCCTGTGCAATATTTTCAATATTTTTGTGTTGATTGGGGTGCTGTTAAATGGTTGGGACAGCATTTTATAGGAGAGTAATTTCTGTTGTGTTCCCTGCAGCAGAAGCACAATGTAAAGTTACTTTTTAAAGGAAACATCAAGAACTGAACTTACATCTACTGTCCTGACCATCCCATTGCACAGAGTCCTTCAAGGTCTTTTTTCCTTGTAAAACTGGAGAATAAGCAGCTCCTTTTCTTTTCACTGAGTGCATCCTTGCCTGTTTCTGTGCTTATCATTCTGCTTTCTCGCTCAATCTGTATCCTAAGAAAATAGGACTAATCCTGCCCAAGAATGCTCTGTCTTTTTTACATTCAGGGAAAAAATGCAAAAGATTTCCTTATTTGCCAAGATATTCTTACACAGATCATGAAACACATTAGTCTCTTCTGCAGCAGTTGGGTGGAGAGGTTTTTCTAATTTTTTTTTTTAATTACATTGCAATTTATTTCTGAGCTCACTTCCTGCTTTCTTTGTAAAAGATATACATTTCACAATTGTGTTGTGACATTTTGTTTTTATTACCATTTGGGGGAATAGAAACAAGTTTCAAGTACATCCCTCAGTGAAACTTCAGCAATGATGATATCTTCATTTGTGTTTTCACTGACAGCAATCACATAAAATTTTAACTGTAGGACACCGTCCTGGCTCAGTGTTTCTCAGCAGCATCAGTAAAAATGTACCCTTGTCCCACAGGATTTTGTTTCAATCCCTTTGATGTTAACACTGAATTGATGCAATGACCCAGAGAAGGGGCTGTCTGCAGCAATAAYGAGCTGGGATGGTTCTGCCTGGTGCCTGGCAAAGCTGTGCTTGCCTTTGCCTCTTCCCAAATCTGTGATCACAGAGCCCTGGGTACCATCCCAGCTCAGTGCAGTGCTCAGGAGATAGGTGCAGAGAGGAAAACAGTTTGCTCTGGCTTTACTCACAACTCCTCATAACTGGGACATTCCCAGGCAGCCTCTTCTCCCAGAGAACAGGGAAGCACAAAGCCTTGCTTTTCCCATCCCTACCTGTCTAAGGAACTGACTGCTTTCTCCCCTCCTGAATGCTGCCTGAGTAACACATAACTATCAGAACATGGATCCAAAAAACCAGCAAACATAGCTGGATCTGATTTTGTGATTTCCTTTTTTTATTATTTCCTTAAAATGAGGAAAAGGGACATTACTTCCAGTTAACAGTGTAGTTGATTTTATTTTCCTGTGCCTATAAGCAGGTTGCCTTAATTTCCCTGCTACAAGCCCTCCTACTTGCCCTGTTGCTCTACAACTTGTCTCAATTTAGGCCACAGCTGTCTCTAGTCTCTGGGCTAAACACTAAACTAACTGATTTTAGTAAAATAACTCACTCTTTTTTCATCAGTGAATAATTAAAAAGAACTAAACAACAAATCTTATGGCTTGGGCTCTTTATCTCAGTTGTCCTTGCTACCATTGTCTGGTTCCTTGCTTCACTTTTCCATTTTGTTTGTCTTTCTTGATATGCCACTTGTTTCCAGACTTTTTTTTATCTTCTTCACTCATCACCTTTTCCCCGCTACCTGTCACTACTTCTATGTTCAGAGCATTGCAACCATTTATTTCAATTTCTAACCATAATAAAACCTGTCAATTCAAATAAATCTGGATGCTTTTAAACAACTGCACCCCACAATGACAGATAACATTAATTAAGTCATTAAGCTATGCTAGAAACACTATCTAAGGAAATTAAGCTGCTATGGCTTCTACCTCCCTAAATATCAAAGCTACCTTTCTTTATTATTTTCTTTTTTTTTTTTTTTTCTGGAGAGGTTATTAAATATAAAATTCTCATTTATTTGTCATGCTCTACTACTTGAGTCATTGTACAAAGACACTTCAGCTGTTTGATATCTTCCATCCATCATTTGGACAGTGAGAAATAACCCCTCAACCCCTAAAGTGGCTGCTCCACGCAACTGGAATTCACAATGCAGGGAATGCTCATTGTATCAACTGGCCCTGGTCTGGTTTACAATATGTCAACACTTTCTGCTGTTTACCAAGTGCATGTCAGAGGCAATTGATGCTCAGCAAAAGGGAAGAGGRGTATACAAGGTTTTACAGCTGATTTATTAAATCGTATGATCCAGGAAAACAAATTTAAAAAAAAAAAAATAATTACATCAGTCCAAACAGCTGAGTTTTACTTGAGCTGACTTGACCCTGACTGACCTTAGAGGAGAAAACTTTTTATCTCTATTCCCTTCTCCCTAACTGCACTAAGTGCAGCCACACACCTCAATCACACTAATTTAGGCAAATATGAGGTTTAAAGTAGAGCTTTAGTAATCCTCTGTAGCTTGAATAAAAGTAATTTTTGTTCTGACAGCCAAAGTAAGAAAGTTCTGATTCAGGCAGTGAGTTCTCAAGGTCCATGCTTTCAAATGTGAATAAGCACAAAAGTCAGGATRGGCTGAATTTGAAATTTGTGGCCTAAATAAATTCAGACCCAAGCTTACAGCATTTTTTAATGCCCGAATATAAAGTCAATTATGAGAAAAGACATGATGAGCATAAGCTTCAAAGAAATAGAAGAGTGATAAAAAAATAATTTTAGAATTTACTCTCTCTTTCATTTTTGCCAGGTGTTAATTTCCTTTTTTCATTTCTTTCTGTGTACAACCTCAATTGTCCTCTTCTGGTCTCTGTTTCTCTAAGATGGGTAGACGAATGAGCCACATAAAGTGATTTAAATGTGTCCTTTATTTTTGCCATGCTGGTCCGAAACTCATGATGCAGTCCAGAAATTTGTGTTTGCATTTCACTATCACTCTTTATCGTTTTCTTTACAAACTGTGAAGACAACTTTTTCTCTGTATTTCTGACATAAATCCTGAAAATTATGCATGTAAGCATGACCTTTGCAAAACAATTTGCTTTAGAACTACTTTTGAGGCATCTTGGAGAAAAATAACAGCAGAGGAGAGTGTGTTTTTGAAACATGGACCACTGAAACAGCACAGAGAAGGAAGAGAGAGGCAACAGTGAAAGCAGATAGCATGCAGTCTGCAGGCCAAAATCATGATTTGTTAACCTATAAGTCAGGARGAAGACAAAGAAAGGAACTATGGTTTATGACTAGCAGTCAAGAGGTAACTGAGTATGTGCTTATGCAATAAATTTTATATTAATTCTCTGTAGGTAGAAGAATTTTTTCATCCTTTATTTTCCCCTCCAGCAGGAAAATTGGATAAGCACAAGCAGATCAATGCTGGTGAGGCTATTACTTCTTCTGTACATATATAAAGCTGCTATTCTTGCTCTTCACAGTTGTATTTATTGTTTAGTAGAACAGGATCCRCATGCAGAGAAATAACACTTTCTCATATGTACATTGCTGGCAAACCTCATCYACCTAAAGCTGTTTCCAATGTAAATAAGTAAAACATTATATTACAGATGCATTTGGTTTTAGTTTCTTTAAAAAACACCTGAAGATTAAACTTCAAATCATGCTGTTTGTTTTCTATGTGTTAGTTTATTACAAACCATATTTTCAAATACTTTTCCTATGAACAAACCACCCTGGAGATGCGAGGTCCTGTAGGATCTACCACAGCAGAAAGGATAATGAAATTAATCTCACCTGCAGGCTAAGGACTGKAAAGTTAAAACACAACATTCTTTGAAAAGTAGGTTAAGATATCAAAATTTGATGGCAGCAATATACAAATGTATCAGATGAATTAGTTCCACTACCTGGGATAATATCCAAAGGCTTCTTGTCAGGAAAGCAAATATTTCCTGAACCAACCCACCCTTCAGGGAAAATGTTACTCAAACACAGATTATCTGCCAAAATACCAACCCTAGAGCTTTTTGAATCCTCCCTGTAAAAAGATGATTTTCCTGTGGCATTTAYCCTTCTCTGAAAAATCAATATTGCAACCAGATCATACACTACAAAGGGTAAAAATAATGGCTTTTACCTAATTCTGCCCCAGTCAAAACCAGTATAACCTATTTTCTGATTAAATCAGAGCAATTTAGCCAGTTAGGGAGCAGAAATCAATGATCACCCTAACCATACACCCTTCAAATGAGGCATTTAAAAAGCACCAAAAAGAAGCTCCATGAGAAAAAGCTTTTTATCTGCAAAAAGAAATATATAATAAAATCAG
This sequence comes from Malurus melanocephalus, assembly GCF_030028575.1. Lineage (NCBI taxonomy): Eukaryota > Metazoa > Chordata > Aves > Passeriformes > Maluridae > Malurus > Malurus melanocephalus. The sequence continues at coordinate 786,436 of NW_026623526.1, forward strand.
AGTGAGGTAATCAAATTTTCACTGGAGACAGAGCAAAAATATTAATGCCTGGGATGTAAAAAAAAATTCCATTCCTCTTTCTCTGGTTTATAATTTGCTATTTGAATGCTCACATTTGATATAGAAATGACAATAACCATTCTATGTTTAAGATCATTCAAGATAAATTTCWTGTGTCTCAACTTCTTGAAATCACCCATTACATCTGGATGACATCTTCAGTTCMATTTCTCAGAAAAATCTTCCAGTTTTTCCTGAGTGTGAAAAACAGGGAAATATAAAAATAAAATTTAAAACTTATRAACCAATGGAAGCATTTCAGAAGGGTATTTTTTTGCTTTTTGTTGTGATTTTTGTTGTTGTTRCTGCCTTTAGCATGCATTTATTGACTAATGGGCCAATGTTACGATTTTAGAAGAGGAAGAGATTTTTTTCATCAGCAGGGAATTGGGTCAATCTGTCTGAATCTCGCTGCAGGATTATGGTCCAGGGTTTGTCTGTGGAGAGAAGGCACAGCACAGGGACAGAGACAGAGCAGAGCACCTACTCCTCATCTACCCCCTACTCAGACCCTTCCTGAATCTGTGACAAAGCTGTCATATTTTGGATTAGTTTACGACACTCAGAYGACCATTACAAGGAAACCTACAAACAGATCTCTTTCCCAGGACTTTGAGATGGAGCTTTCTTGAATCCCTTTGCCCTCACTCACAATTCAGTTTTCTGGGCACAACATAAACTAATAGAATTAATTTAYATTATGACCATTTGTTTGAAAAACAGGTGTTTTTTTTTTTTTTTCTCTGGCTAGTAAACAGCCAAAAGAATTAATGATCACATTTGTCATTACTTTTACTCTTCACTGAAGTAATATTTTATATGAAATATGTTTCTAAATCATGCTTGGGGATCTGGGAGGCATACTGAATAGTGCTAAGGAAAAATTATTTTTAAATAAGCATTCTCATTTTTCCAAGCAAATTTAGTGATCATAGAAAATTAAACAAACCAGTGCAGCAGGCAACSAAAATAATGCTGCTGAAGTGATTTGGGKKTTTTTWAAARMAAWTTKGGCTTTGTTGCCTTGAGAATTCTTTTTACAATACCATTGACTACATTTTTCAGTAATGTAAAACAATAGTATTAAATATTTGGATTTTAAATGCCTATATTAATATTGTGCAGGTTTTGTCACAGAGGGAAGCACACATCCATGGTCCAGGAGCATTAGAGCAGAATCATTAAGGTGCCAAAGAACCAAAACATGTGAGTAATCCAAATACACCCCAACATTGCCCCTACATATTCATGGATCCCCACTTGAGGAGCCAGAGGCAGCCAGATATGATTCTCTCCTCATCCTAGGAAATATCCCACTGCTGATCTTTGGCTTGAGCAGCTCCTGGCCCCTGCTTGGATGGGTTTGAGTCAGCCCAAAGATCAAACTGCTGCCATTCACACGACTGCCTCACATCCTTCCACTTACAGAGCGAATTTAACCAGGTCACGAGCAGAAATTCAGACTTGTTCTTGAAGATAGTGAAAACCTGTTGCAAAATCAGGGAAGGGGGGGGTTTGACCTCAGTTTATTTAGTGCTCCCTGCTGAACAGCATCAGGCTGTGCTTGCTGTCCAGTGCTCATTTCAAGTACATATTTTGCTTTCTACAGGGTGTATTATATTGTAGCTATTACAGCTGTTCAATATTTTCTCACTGGTTACTATAATGGAAGAAAATATTTTCACTGAAAATACATCTTTGCCTTTTAAAAAAGCACAGAAAAAATCTTGCAGTTCAAGGATAAAAATATTTGTCATTCATATTCCTTCCTTCCTTCCTTCCTTCCTTCCTTCCTTCCTTCCTTCCTTCCTTCCTTCCTTNTCCTTCCTTCCTTCCTTCCTTCCTTCCTTCCTTCCTTCCTTCCTTCCTTCCTTCCTTCCTTCCTTCCTTCCTTCCTTCCTTCCTTCCTTCCCTTTAATAAGAATTTCTTTTTATTTTCGTATACAATCCCAGCTATGATTTCAGCCTGTCTAATTTTCCTTTCTCTAATCATTTAACCTGTGAAGTCCCTATGGAGAGACAATTACAGGACCTTTCCCTACTGAGCTGCCTACTCTCCTCTGCCTCCTGTGCACCTGTGATGCCATTAATTAGTCACAGATGGCCTGTCAGGATATAATCACTGCCATTTGTCAAGAAGATGATAACTRTATCACTTTCTCTTGCTCGGCAGAATCTGCTTCCTGGCAGGTCAAAATTTTTACCTCTGTAAGTTCTATTAGGGGAAAAAAAAAAAAAAAGGAAAGAGAAAAAGTTCAAAGGTCAAGCTCCGACAGGACTCCAACCCCTCAAAAAGAAGTAACAAATCTCCTATTAGCTGCCAGAACCCTGTGTGCTGGGTGTGGAGTCTTTGATGCCAAAACAGTRAGCCCTGTGAGATTTCCAACCTAACTGTTCTCTCATTACCCAGAGCAAGGTAAAACACAAAAAAAAAGATGAGTATTTTTGAAATCCCAGAGCCATAATGAGGTGTCTGTTCCTGCACTCTCCTTTCTGGCAGGTTTGATTTTTTTTTTTTTCTTCTACCTGGAATACTTGTTTCATGTCTAGAGAAAAGGATTTCCTTGCCTTTTTAATAATCTTTGAGTTGTGGTGTTTTCCCAAGAGGTCAGTAAGATAGGTGGTGTGGTCTCCTTTTCCTTCTCTTACTAACACATGGATATCTCTTAGCTCTTCCAGGAGGACTAATTTAATTTTCCAGGGAAGGTCCACAAGCAGCCATTCACCCCCTGTGGTGCTGATGGGTGCTGCCATGTGGGAAACAGCTCAGGACAAAGTGGAGAAAAGTCAGCCTGAGTGCAGAGCTGGTGCTGGGGATGTGACCTCGGCAGTCCCAGCCCTTGGCTGATCATTTTMTTTCACTGGGATCCCTCTGCCATTGGGATCAGGTTATTATTGGCCTGTGGAGCGGGAAAGGAAGGGACTGAAACCTGAGAGTAGACCTTGAAAAGTCTTAGCGTGAAAAAAGCTTTGTCTGTCTATCCTGCAACACTTCAAGTGCTGTATTGACTTTCAAATTTGCCTCCTGGCTACAACTCTTCCTTGTTCTTGGACCTATTTGCAGGTGTTGCTTTTCCACAGTAAATCTATTTTGTATATCAGCCTRCTTGTAATATCAATTTTAAAATTAGATAAATTCTTTTGGTTGGTAGTTTGTTTTTAGATAAACTTCCTTAGTAAAATAAGCATTTTGTAAATAACAAACATATAAGGTTGTTTTGCCCAATTCAAAAATTTTCAATGGAGAAACAGCAAATGATCAGGTTTTCAAATTAAGCTTTAACAGCAGTAAGATGAAGCTTGGAAGTCACAACCAGACCCAAGTCTTTCAGGAGTGTGACAGTTAACTTTGGGATGCTCACCTTGGGATATTTCCCAGGCAAGAATGTCTAAAAATCATAAACCTTTAAAATCTGAGCCTGTGTGCCCTGATTTTCAGACTTTAACTGCTAGACCATGCTTCTGCAATCACMTTTGCTTCTCAGTCTTGAATCTCAAACAGATTTTTTTTCACTCTTTTTTCTAATCTTTAGGGTAAAAACAGTGAAATATTAATCTCTGAGTCAAATCAGATCAACAGCATAAACCAGTACTTGATCTAAAACCAGCACTTGACCTAAAACCAGAACCAAACTGACATAAAAAGATTTTGGGACTTGMTGATATCACCCCTTGTCCTTACAAAGTTTATAATTAATGTAAAAGAAGAGATAGCAGCTGGTGCTTGTTTATAGGGAGCCTGTTCTATGGGTGGTACTGTGTGTTGTGTAGCTGAAGAACAGTCACTTCATTATTCTCCTACAGTAACCTCTACTGATTTTTTTTTTGTTGTTTTTTTCAGACAAATTTTCATTGATTGTAAATGTTTTACTTTGCTGCAGTTATACTTTGTACAAACAAACCATTTCCCTAAACTAAAGGAAGCCAGATTCCTACACAATTTATCAGTGTCCAAACCACTGTCAAGTAACAAAATCATTATGTTACATATTTCCGTGTTTTATTGAGTATCTAAATACTTAATTTTATTTTTTTTTAAAAAAAGGGAAAAACTCTGTCAGCTTCACTGCTATATACACTGTAACACAGTAAATAGAGACCTTCCTGAGAAAACATTAAGTATCCATGGAAATATTTTCAGACAAATTTAGGAATAATGTGACTTTTTTCAAGTCTGACTTACAGAATAAAGAGATTTTCTTCTTTTATTAGACCTTTCCTTCTTCTCTCCATCTTTTATTATACAAAACTATTTGAAAATGATAGTTTGTAAATAGAACTGAAAGAATTTAATATTTTACAGCAATTGAATTCAGGATAACCAAATTAATAGAACTGAAGAACAATCTTATTTAAATCGACATGGAATTATTAAGGTTTGAAAAGACCTTTAAGATCACYAAGTCCAACAKTTAATCCAGTACTGCCAAATCACCACTAAATCATGTCCCTAAGTGCCCTATCTTTACATCTTTCAAATATCTCCAGGGCRGGTGACTCAACCACTTTCCTGGGCAGTCCATTCATTACTTGRCAACCCTTTTTGTGAAGAATTTTTCCCTAATATCCAATCTAAACCTCCCCTGGTGCAGCTTGAGGCCATTTCCTCTTTTTGCTTATGCTTGTTACTTGGAAGAAGAGACAGACCCCCASCTCACCATAACTTCCTTTCAGGTACTTGTAGAGAGCCATAGTTTGTTGATAATAAATGAAAATTCTGTTATAGCACACTGACACAATAACATCCCAGTGCTATACTCCTCTTTGATTCTTACCTTCATTTTGCATGAAGAAAGATTCTTGCTCATTATTTACTGTAGCTYTGTTTTCTGAGGAGTTCATTGGCTTTTTCTGAGAACCACGACTTCAAACAAAATAGCAACAATTTATTTTGGTGAGGTTCCAAGTAGGTGAATTTAATTGTCATATTTTTGGTCAACATAAACTAAAGCAGAAGAGAGAGAAATCTGAGTGTATTTAATCACAGAGTGCTGTCGTGCTGCTGAGGAAAGTCATAAACAGTTGACTCYGAGCTGGGAACACCATGCCAAACATTTGTATCTGGAACAGGACTGTGCGTTCCACCAGCGTGCTGCAACAGGGAGAGCGTTAACACAGGGAGGTCAGCACAAGAACAAAAATGTTTCGAAAATGAAAGAGGTCAGGACAGGAGGGTAGAATGGGCCTGGACGGTGTTGTGCATCCAGAAAAGAAGAAAGTATTATGTTTTCTAATATGGGACRAAACAGAGGGAAATTATTTCCTGCATAATCCATTCAGAAAAGAAGCAAGTCAAAGAATTCCCAGGACAATTTTTTTTTCCCAATCATACTCAAAATAAGTCATTTTGAGTGACAGACAGCTGAATCCATACAATTAGCATATGTCTTCCTTGCTGGCAACAAGATCAAACTGAGGACTGTWTGAGCACTGTATGCCCATCATGTTACTAAAAGTTTTGCTAAGGATAGGAAGGAAATGATACTGCTTTGATGTTACTTTTGGCTCCCAGTCCCAGGATTTGGATGAAAAAAGACTGCAATAATATTTTAACCTGCTTATAGGGATTCAAACCCATCGCTCTCAGCAGAGTGCCCTAATCAYTCTGTGGTTTAGGGAAGGAAGCACACTCCACATGCCTACTGCTGAAATTGCTCCAGGATTCACTGGTGGAGAGAGAAGAGTTAGGAGAGGCAGATGGAAAACAGATTGTATTCCTGCGGTAAGGCATTAACCTTGGAGAAACACAGTCCCTCTGCTAATGTTTGTGCTATCAGGGTGTGGGTGGAATGCATGTCTCCTTCCAGGCTGCTGTCCCAACAGCTGGGATCCCAGCCCAGGTCAGCTCAGTACCAGAACTGGGAGAGTTTTGTACTGAGTTAAACTACCGAGTTCTGCACCTTAAACACCGACTACAGTCATGCTTTCTCTCAAGCTGTCTGGCTTTGGCTASATTTTGGTCTTTCACTCTCAGCAGGTAAGGTGAAGTCTGTGCCAARCATTGCCTTTCCCATATGGGCTGTCAGAGGATTTGGGACCGTGTGCTGAGCAGACAGACAAGCCTGGATCTGSATCTTCCGGGGATGAAGCAGGAGTGCAGCTCTGCACTAAATACATTTCTGCTTAAGAGCAAGTTCTGGGTCATCATCCCGATATCTCCAACTCTYCCTGTGCTGTGACTGGAGAGTCAGTGCGTTGTATTCAGGATTTTGGCTTGTTGTGGGCCAAGGCTGGCACTCTTCAGGGCACCATGCTGCCTTATTCATAGACACCTGCGTCTGCACGCTAAGCCTTCCGCTTAATCCATCACTTATGCAGAACTTAYGTATAATTCCTGATTAAACAGTTCCTGTGCCATGAATTTAATTTTTCTTAGCCTTAAGATCTTCATGAATTCATTTGTACTGCTAAATATCACCTTATTTCTAGCTCAACAACATGACTTTCCCTCTCTTGTGCTCCTTCTGTAGCTATTCTGGTCTTTGGCCAACTCTTAGTCAAATATGTTCAAATTAATGCAGGTGGCTTAAAATCTATTTAAATTAGGAAATGAATGAAAAGTAAATCAAAATCAACAGACACTTCCCCTTAGCATACTGTATGTTTTCTGTTATCAGACTGTTTAAATTATAGAATGTCTGGTCTATGTCTTCTTCTATTTCTTCAGCAGCACTTAGTACAAGTAAACAGGGGCATTCAGCAAAATCTAATCCAAACACAGCACTCCTTGATTTACTCCAAAACTACATATTAGAATAAAGACAAGTCTATATTTTCTTAAATCTCTGTTTTGACTAGCAAGCAATGGCTCTATGGGCCAAATTCCCCTTCCTTCAATTAGAGCTGCATATTGTTTCTTCATTCAAAAGACCACACACAAATTGCTCTGGTCTAGTGCCCACATAGTACACAGATTTCTTTTAGCAATTCACTTAAGAAAGCTGATTTTTGTATTTTATATCTTGCTTGTTATTTGAGAAATTAGCAGTGCCTTTTTTCTATGTAAAATGCATTTTGCCAAGAGCATATTGTTGCTCCAAACTTCCACATAAAAAAATATTTCTTTTGCTTTTGTTCCCCTTAAGAGTTATTTAATATAATCCTATCCTTTCAACAATTTAGATTAACTTTTTTTTTTTTATTTTTATTATTTTTCAGCAAAACTCTGTCCTTTTCTAAGACCAAACCTCTGGATAGATGAAAATAATGATTTATCAACATGAACAGAAACAAAATTGTGAAATTAATGTCAAGTCAGGTATATTTCGCGATCATTTCAAATTTGCTCAGTCAGAAAGCTGCCTATTAAATACCTGACAGTACATTAAAAATCTCATTTACTTTAACTTCAGCCAATCTGTTTGGTTTGAATTGAAAAGTCAAATAGTTTTGCTTTGGAAAAATGSCACCACTCCACAGGAAAKATATAAGTCAATGTACATTAGTGTAAGTCTTGCATTTCTTTGTTTGTTAACATCTGCATGTGCTCTAGGACACAACACTCTTAATCCCCCACACTGGTTCTGTTTCGCCCTCACTTGTCTGCATGATGAGTGACACCTCACAACTTTTAGCCACATTGTCTCCATTTTCTGCTTTGCTTGGTTACTCCACAGCTGGTCCAGCAGCCAACACAATCAGAACCATTCTACTCCATCCTACTTTAGTGCAAATGGTAGTGTAAACAGTAATTTATCTGTCCAAATAAACGAGAAAAAGAAATCCTCACAGGTTAGAAGTATGTGTGCATTACACATCTTCTTGCTACTCTTTGATTTACGTCTTTTTAGTTCAGAGAAATCCTGTGTCTCTCACATATAACTGTAAAATTTGGGGATGTTGCCTAGGGTTTTCAGAGTAAACAATTCTTAATCTACACAGTGTTTTTCCCTGCTGTACGCACCCTGTAACTTAACTATATCCCAAACATGCTGCAGTCATTTGAAGAATATGTCTCGGCTTTCATTCAACAACTTTTTGAGCTTGAAAACCATACATCTGTACATCTGAGTCTGAAACAATTCAACCTATTTTATTGAGGCCAAAGGGAAGAGAGAAGAGTGACRATTATCTAATGTTACCCTTCCTGACCGCAGCACAGTCTGTGGGAGTTTTCCCACTGAGTTCATGGAGTCGAAATTTTGACCTGGGTTAGTTCCAACCTTTGAAGAGAGGAGGGTGAACAGCACCTGCAATSTCTTTTATATGATTAGTAGGATACAGGGAAAACAAATTTTTCTTTTTCCAAAATAAAAGCCCATCTCTGGCATCTTTTTTTGAGGCACCCTTAAGATTCAGATAGAAAAAGAAACCTGCATTACCCCAAAGACAATGAAAGGAATTAGATTCCAAAAAGGTTATATGAGTCTAGTGTGTTTTACTCCATTTCATGTCATGTACAACTCAATCATAGTGAGAAATGTCACTCGGCGTCCCATGGAATTTGGCTGACCAAAACAAAGTGATGAAGAGTACCTTTTTCTCCAAGATTTTCTGTATCTGTCTTCTTCCTGAAAAAAAAAAAAAATATCCCATGATGTAGGCCACATAAAGATGTAATTGTGCCATCAAAACCCACCGAAATTGGCCGCTGTGGTTTCAGGTCATGCTCACAGGATATGAGCACATACCGCTTTGACCAAGAGCAAATTTTAGAGGAGCAACTGCAAAATAAAATTCCACTGAATTTCTAAAAATTCTTACTCCTCCTGTTCCCTTCCTCTTCTGTCTTTCTGTACCACAAGACAAATGTAATGGCTTTGTTATCTTTCCCTTCTGCTCCACAGGAGCCAAGTGACTTTCTATCCCACTGAATGAAATAATCAAATAAATCCCAGAGCAGTCATTCTGAACCCTTTTTTTCCTGCCAGTAATGAAGTTTTCTCGCATAAAAAAAAAAAAAAACAACCAAAACTCTGGCTTCACACCTTGCTCTGAATTGTAAGATGGTTTCTATGTATTCAAAGGTAACTTCTTTCACACAAGTATTAGCACTCAACTTTACACTTGTAAATTAGGAAGGTGTTTAAATCTGCAAGTATTCCTCCCAGTTTAAGTATTTCATTACTGCTCTCTTTTCCTCTCTCCAAMAAAACTTGGTTTAATGAAAATTATCTTAAAACATTGCTGTATTCCAGCTACTGTGAAAGCAATGATTTGCAAATTACTGAAATATCAAAGTTGCCTTTCTAGTGTTTCACCTTTCTGATCATGGATTCCTGTGCTGGAATGAGCACATCCAAAGCAAATCTCTGTATATTCTGACCACTTAATAATATGGCACCATTTTTATTTGTACATGCTGATACGGAAGATTTATTGCATACCTTTGTGAAATTGTTTTAAAACAACAGGTGTAAGCTGCTAAAGTAGTCTAATTTTAATTGTAAGGAAAATAACTAATCACCAGATATAGAGTTAAATTTTATGGTTTCAAGTTAAACTGCAGTTGTTGCCATAACATCACAGTTTTGTAGGAAGGGACCTAAAGTGCCTAATTCCACACCTAAGACAGTTTCAGGAGAAGGCTGCTCTCAATTCAGTCCCACAACACATTAAATTCATATTGCAGCCCTTTACTCCATGCTCATCAAATGCTTTCCAATTAGTCTTCCACATTTCCTCCCAGGAGACCCTTGCCAGCACAGGAGCATCCTGGGCTATGGCTCTCGTGYTTAAAATCCAACTGCAGTTCTGGGCCAAGGGAGAGAAATATCAAAATCTGCATGTCCATGGGGAAATATAGYTTATTATGAGTGCCTCCGAATACATTTCGGCATCAACTATTGCTTTCACCTTGTTTTACTGGGATATTGACCTTCCCCTGGATATTTGCACAGCAGCAATGTAGCAAGTAAATTAATTTTAAAAAGTGAGGAATCTGATTTCCAACCTGACAGAATTAAAAACCATCCTGATATTTTCTGAGAAGTGCTTTAACAGTCATGTTGTGAAGAATATTTGAGCTTTGGTGGTAACAGAAAATAAGGTATACAGAAATTTTAGGAAGAAAACTCTTCTGACTTGTTGAAGCTGGGCCATTATACAACCCGTGGTGCAGAATCCAGGGATCCAGAAGAAAGACATCATCCTATCAATTGCCCTGCCAAAMAAGAAGTATGTGGATGGTTACCTGATCTTGAAACTATTTCATTTACTCCTATAGCTTTTTTAAGTAAAATACACTTAACCATGTAAGACCTGAAGTTTGAACTAAAAAGGGAAGGGGATGTTAAAAAAAAAATCTATTCTTAATGGATCATGTTGGGTAGCTGAGGGTGATATCTTCAGACTTCCTTATTCTCAGTCACATTGGTTATTCTTAATTTCCTTACCACAGCCTCGGTGCCTAGTTTCAAGAATTGTAGCTATTAGTTGTGTTATTTGGGGAATTACTCTAGACCTTGATTTCAGTGTTTAGCACTGAAATTATTTTAAAAGCAAATCTTTCCACATTGTGTGATACTTTATAGCTACAGCTCTGGTAAATAACAAGTGATTTTTTATGTCTTTCATTCCTTTTAAAATAAAACAGCCTTTTCTTCTTCCAGGGGATGAAGACAGATTGCCCTTCTCTAGTTCTTTTAAATGATGCATATGCCTCATTTTAATAATTTGTTTATATCTCACTGACTTGTAATAAATGGTGGCATTAAAACCTTTGTGTACTGAGAGGTTTTTTCCCAGACAGAGATGGAAGATGAACAATAAAGATTTGCTGTTTTGAAGCTGTTGTATATGGGACAGTTTCTAGATTTGCCAAGCTGCATATATTGAATAAAAATGCTGCATGTACCAGCTAACATGATAGATGCCAGGTACCAGAGTTATAGGATTAGGTCAGAAATAAACACAGGAGTCAAACAGCAGAGCATTGTTCAGGAATAAACTGAGCCATTTGTCCCTCTTCAGGAGGGAACACATTCCTTAGTAAAACACTCAGTAGATTTTACAGTTAATCCATAAGAAAATGAACAGCAAGAGATTGAATCTGTCTGGAAAAAGCTGTGCTTCTAATGCAAACTGCAGTTTAACTAACAATTGATGCAGGCCTAGTAGCATGCATAATAATCATAAATATAAAAATGAACAGAATTTGTGAAAGACCTCTTTGGGACAAGACATGCTTCAACACATTGGMACTGATAGTTAACTTCAAAAGGATCTAATAGAGGTGACCAAATTTTGGCAGTAATTATATTTATTTTAAAATTTCTACAAATATTCTCCAGTTTAATTACAGCAGCAATAATGTTAATAATAATAATAAAAGCACCAAAATAACAAAAACAATAACATTAATTATAATAGCAGTTATAATATTCTTAATCTTAATGATAATAATAGTACAAGTATTGCTAAAAATTCAGAAAATAAATGTCAGCTGCCTAAAATGACACCTTAATTTCTATAAAAGTCTCTGACCTTTTTTAATTTTTACCTTTCTACATTATCCAGTACTGACACAGGAAGAAAATATTGTCAAATGATGAAAATAGGGCTATTTTTTAATAATTTCCAAGCTGGATTGAGGAAAAGTCTTGGAAACCTTAAGAAAGTGTCTTCTCACTGTATTTGCAATACAACATTTATATGAAAGTGATTTAAACAAACATCAAAACAAGCCACAAAAACCTTTGGTTTTGTGACACCTCTTGTTGAGAATCACAGTGAAATCATAAATGTATCATYGGCTTTGGAAAGTTATTAACAAAAGCTTGCTGGTGCTGGGATTAAAAAAAAACAGCATTGTGGATAGTCTAAACCAGTATAGTTACAATGCTTGAACTRAAAAAAGTCATCATGCTGAAGGCAAAATATGACAATCATAACAATGTGTTTTAGTTCTAATGCATTCTGGCAAATGCTAAACACATAAGAATTTAGCAACATCARTTTAGCACTATCGAGTTCAAGCACCAAATATTTCAAATCAGTGGAATATACTATCTGTATATAATTCTGAAGTCAACTATGATGATGAACTATGACCAATTTTTAACAATGTGGGTGGATCTGTTTAAAAATTAAGTAAAGCCAAAAACATTGAAAATTTATATTATCTCTTAGCTTATTTCAAAAAGGCAGTTGGTTCTGATATATACAAGAACAAATCTGAAAAATATGCGCCACAATAAGAATAATTCACTGGATCCTTTCTTGTTGATTAATTCTGACTGCTTTATTCTAACTAAAGTAGTTGTTCTAAACAGCTGTTCTTGCTTTCCACCTCATTCTGAAGGCAGAAGTTTAGGAAAATTCAACCAGTCTATTCTTTGTGAAGCTCCAAAAGTAAAACTCACTGAAAATTTTCAAGACTTGCATCTCTCTAAGCTTCCCCACATAAACAACAGTTATAGATAAAATATGAGAAACAGATCAAGAGAATCAAATCCAGTGTACCATTGCCACTTGGAACCAAATCATATAATCTCTTCAGCAATTTCATCCATCACGATACTAAAAACACTTGCAGTCCTTTGCAAATGTTTGGTACACTTTGCTGTGTACTGGATGCACCAAAACATCTTTGCATGGATAAGAACACTTTGCTTTGTTAAGATTCATTTACAGTTTACAGGCATTTATTTTARCATCAAGATTATCCTTGTAGTAAAGCAATTTTTGTTTACTTCTAGAAATCCAATTAGTTTGGGTTTATATGTGTATAAAGTATATTTGTATAGATGTGTGTGTGCATATGCACATGCAGATGTCCATGTACGTGTGTGTGTGCACATCCACAYCCACACTCACCCACCATGCACACACCAACCCCTGGATGGGCTCAGGGCCAGGCTGGACAGGGCTCTGAACCACCTGGGAATGGTGTCTCTGTCCAGGGCATGGGGTTGGAACCAGATAATCTTAAAGGTGCCTTCCAACACAAACCATTCCATCATTCTATGATATGCATAAATGTACATATACACATACATACTTGAAATTATTTTTACATATATGGGGCATCATAGAATCACTTAGGTTGGAAAATACCTTTAAGATCATCAAGATCAACCATAACCATACACACATGCTTATGCACAAAATGCCAACACTGTTGTATAAAAGAGTATCTTGGACTCGATGGTCTTAGAGGTCTTTTCCAATTTAAATGTTTCTGTGATTCTGTAATATATAAATACTCTGTTGTTGATCAGGAAAACATGTTTTCTGTGAAGGAGAAAATAAAAGACATGGAAAGTTTTCCTTTCGTTCAYTAACACACATTACAAACAAGTGAATCTTTCTACAAATAGAAAACTTTGGCTTGAACTCAGAATGCCATTGAAACTTTGACAAAGTAATCAATCCCCAAGATGGAGATTGAATATTATTTTCTAAGAACACTTTWAAAAAACCCAAATACTTTCATTTTCCAATTTATTTAACTTTCCCTTTTCATGTTATCATTGTTAACCATCCGAACTCTGACCTAGGAGACTCTGTACCTGTGCAGTCTGACTGAAATATAGACACTCCAGCAACAAACTTGAAATTTGAAATTCAAAAAGCCCAGCTTTCAACAATATTGACAACACTTCTCCCTTTTGTTGTCAAAGAATGGTATGCCATGCCCATTACCTAACACCTTTAAAAGGATCTAGAGCCAACTTTATATTCCTGCCACATGAACCAGCCACCCGTCTACCCCTTGAGCTTTTACAGTTCAACAGCTGCAGAAAGTATTTTGCTTTCCTCTCTTTTCACTTGGAGTGTCCATCCATGTTATTCTCCCACTTCTCCACAGGAAAAAACACAAGTTGCATTGTTTGTATTGGTACTCCAGAGCTTTTTTCTTAAGTTGACAATGAAATTCTGCTCCAAAGGTGTCTGTAGTGTTTKTAATAATCCACTGTGGATGTGAATGACAGAATTCTGCCAAAAAGAATTCTTACTGTGAAACTGCAGAGCCCTTACACAGGGAGGCTTAAAGAGAGCTGCTGTTTCTCTAAAACATCCCATAGAATCGTGAAAACATCAAACCTTTGAAGTCTGTTCCAGCGAGGAGCTTGTCCAGTGTGAGGTCATGATTGAGAGAGTTTCCAACAAGCTTTCCATACCATTCTGGTATGGATGAAAGCATTGTTACCCTTCTTGAGGTACAGCAAATATTTATTACTTCACATCCTGGCACATGGTTATTTGGAGGACTTCTTCTTTTTAATGGTGCAATTGAGTCCTCTCCTCAGAGCACAACACAGGACTTGCATTGGGCTCTTCCTCCACTGCCAAGTCTATAGGCAGCCTTTGCACAGAATGGGGTACAAAGAATTTGTACTGTAAAATGATCCTTTTCTTTCTGAAACAATTTTTTTTTCCACTCCTCTTCACCTTCTTAATCCCTGGTACATAAATACACATTTGRGGTCTGGAAATCCCATATCTGTCTGAAACCCTAATTGCTCAGACAGAATTTGGAAGATCTTTCAGCTGGCATTCAGTMTCTAGGCTTCCAAAATGCTTTCACATTCAGCCCAGAGTGAATACCCTTCTCCTTTAACATATTTTCATATGTCTTTCATTAATTTTATTGGAAGACAAAAATCTAAGAATTTGGAATTGAGGCTCAGCAAAAAAAAAAAAAAAAACGTAAAGTCTACATTACATTGGTTTTATATCCAGAATCTAAACTAAAATATATTTGAATCTAAGCTAAAAATTAAGATCCACCACAGCTTTTAGTTATAACAAAATTACTTTATCCATTCAAACTACTTCCTACATTTAGGGGAAAAAAGAAAATGTAGGTTTTGCTTCTTGAACTTTCCATGTAAATCATATATTTTTTAATTATACTCAAATCAAAGAAATTGAAAAGCTGGAACTCAGACTTMAAGGTTACATTATTTATTACAGCACTAAAACAATTAGCAAAACTCTTAGTCCAGGAGACTACAGAGAGTCAGGMCACAAATGGTATTCCTAATCTTTAACTCTTTCAGAGATTTAAGAAGCCCCAGGAGCAAAGTATTTTATATTAGAGTCTTCAAGCTGGAGTATGACACATTAATTCAAACTTAAWACCACAGTTCTGGAGTACTGCCCATCACATGGCAGGGTTTTCAGGAGACAACATCACAGCTATATTTTCCATTTTTTTGTACCAAGCAAGAATATTTCAGACTAATGAGATGTAGGGTATCCAAGGTATGGGTTCAAATTTAGACCTGAACTTGAAATATATGGAAATAATCGATGTAAGGGAACTTACTTGTTATTATTTTAAAAGCCTCCAAATTGTCGCTGGAAATCTAACAGCATAATAAACAGATTAACATAAATTTAATGATTTGACATTCATCTTATTACTTGGCCAATCTAAACAAAAATTAAATATTTAAAAATGCATGTATTTTTTATTTTAATGTATTTTTCATTGCTAGACAAACATTTCAATATATTTACCATTTCTAAATCTTGAAATTGCATGATACAGTCTTCTCCTGGGAAATTGCTAAGAGGTTTTTGCAGGCACAAAAGGCCCAGAGCACCCTTAAAGCACTAAAATCTATCCTTGCTTTGAGATTATTTTTTTCTGAAAAATTAAAAATCCTTAAAGTTTTTATTCTTATTAATCATACTGAAAAAAGCCCTGTACCAACTACAAGGAAATATTACTTATACGTTTTTCTTTTAAAGAAGGAAAATGTAATCAGAAGTTAAATCCTTTCCCTTTTGGTGTTGCACTGCCTTTCTTGCAATCTCTCTTTTATTAAAATTAATGAAGGTTTGCAGCCTTGTGATTTCTAATAACACTTGCAGAGATGTGTCACGATCCTGAACTGACTCCCTATCTACACTCTAATTCCTTCAGAGTGGTGAAGCATCTGGAAAAAAACAATTAAGGGTCCATTTACGAACTATTCCCCTTCCTTGCTTGTTTCCAAACCAAGTCCACAACATTTTATAAGAGCTTGGAATGTTTTTAATTTTATTTAAGATACATGTAATTTTGCCTATTTTCTCCACTGAAAGAGAGAAGGAAACAATTGGAAAAACAGCCTGAAGACAGACACRGTATTTTATTGGCTCATCTGTAAGCAACAAAGAGCTGAAAATCTCGCAGATGCATTGGAAGGCAATGTCAGGGACAAGGACAGTGATATTTATCTCACATATCTGTGCAGGTGTGTAACAGTTCTCTACACTCGATCGAGTCACTCTTCCTATACCATCAATACCAATAAACAAGCTCAGATTAACTTTCTCTTTTACTAGGAATAAGAGRTTCAGAGTTCCCTAAATTTCTACCCTTCAAAGATTACAAACAGACCTTGGTTAACTGTCTCAGGTCTCAGGTAGGAGGCCACAGCTGTTAAGATAAATCCCATCCAGGCTATCTGCACTGCTTCCAACATTTGCATTCTGTGTCCCTACAGTGAGACTGAACCTACTCACTGAAATGACAGCTTCAAAATCTCCACATTGCTCTGCAATGTGTAATATGTATAAACAATTTCCAGTAATGCTGTACAGTTTAAATCAGCTTCAGTTTGGGTATTCTGTCTTTAGAGGATGAAACTGATTCACAGTGATATATTTTCATTGACCTCAGTGAGGTGAGGATGCCACCCACAGCTCTGCTGAGTGGTTTTTTTTAATATATTCAAATCGAACAACAGCTTGCAAATGTAATTGAGAAAAATTAACATTAAGTTGCAGCCAACCCTGAGCAAGTAACAAGCTCAAACTTTCCAGGTTTTTAGGTGGGTTAAATCTAAAGAGACCAATGTTTATATTTCTAACCTCTCTCAATAAGGTCTTTCAGATGGATCATGCAATTGTTGTTTTTTTCTGTCAACTGACAAGTCAATCCTCTACCTCCTTTAAAATTAAGCCTGAAACAGGATTACTCTTGTTTGTTTAAAGCAGGGTGGGGATAGGGGTAGGGGTGGGGGGCATGGGCATGTTGGAGTTTGTGCTCAAATAAATATTTCACTTGGATCTCTGTCGCATTTACCAGGGTGTCTCAGACWAATTTTTTCTTTTGAGTGTTGAGCTACATTTCCTACCTTCCAGGAAAGTGCCACAACTGCTAGATCATGGGTATTCTGTCACTCAGGGTTATGAATGTCTTCTTCTGACACATTTTGTCTTGTAAAAATATTGAAATATTTAGAAAGTGAAACTGCTTTGAGGGAATAGAGTAGTGCTTAAGCCAACAAACAATTCTCCTTGGTTTTGCATTGTGCTCAGAACAAAACAGTTTAAACATGACAGGAAGAGGAAGAATCAGCTCAAGAAAGAGAAAATCACAAAGGATAAGGGATTATTCTGAAAGGTTAAAAATCCCTGTTTAGGTTTCTGTAGGATGGTGGAATTACCTGGGAGTCATGGACAAATGGCTTGTCCAGACTATTAAAGATAAAGCATGAAATGCATCCCCTTCCAAAGCTGGCCCAGACTTTACCCTAAAGAAAATACTTGGTAAACTCAGAGTCTGAATAGCTTTGGGACTAATGGCATTACATTTTTTCAAGAAATAAAGTATTTACAGATGCACAGATGTGTGTTCACACTTTAACATAGTGTTTCCAGCTTTCATTTGACATTCAGCTGCTGAAATGTGCTACTTAGGCAGATGCTTGACATCCAAAGCTTCCCTTGAGACCTATTTGTCACAGAACATCAGGTTTTAGCTGGGCCAAATGAGATTTCAGAGATTCAGTTCTGAAGTTTAGTGTTCTCCTTCTAAACACAGGTAGCCATAATGGAGTAAACTGAATTAAAGGTGATTTTACAACCACATCTTAAATATATTCCTGCTGTACTTAACTGTGCTGGAAGGTGCTGCCAGGCAGTGGTCTCTGGCTCCCCAAGACAAATGATGCAGCATGGCTTTTGAACAGGCAAAGACTTTCCTTAAAGCTCACTGCTGAAACCACACTTGAGGGACACTCATCTTTCTGGCTCCRCGTGCTCTGTCTGTTCTCTCAGTGTGCACTCACTCTGTGTGTGGGTTTTCGAGTAAAGACTGCATGAAATGACATTAGAGCCATTTTCCTGAAAACATGCAGGGATGGAGGCTTGCTGGGGTGGTGTGAAAAGATAATACTTTTTGCTGCAGTTTCCTCTATGTGATTTATCAGAGCAGGCCTGGAGCATGTTATCTTCATAATAAAGCAGGAAAATTAACTGACAGCCTTACAGACTTGCCTATTTTTAATTTTTTTGCTTTTTTTTTTWTTTWTTKKTTKKTYTTTMTTYWKTYYKKTTWTTTKTTTRTTTGTTTGTTTGTTTGTTTGTTTTTGTTCCAAATCATAAATTTGATAGAATTACTTTGGGTTTGTCTGGTACTGTGGATCAAGATAGCTCATTCTTAACTTTATTTAGGATTATAGATAGATGACACAAAATCTTGTTGGAGTTTTTCAAAGTGACTACAAGACTCCACATATCTTATATAAATTCACATTCTTCCCTATATTACCCCTATACATCTTTGAAGAAGATTCCATCTGGCTGGGATTTGGCACTCTTAGGTGCTCTTGGTATCATTACAGTTCTATTAGTTGTCCTTTCTAACAGTATGGTTTTGTCTGACACCTATTGTTTATAGAATTATTAACATCAGGAGGTGAGCTTGGTTGCAGCATCAGATAACACAGTGTAGACAACCACCCAAAGCACAGCTGTTGACATCTGTACTAAATATCTAAAATGCTGCAGATAACCACAGAGATGCATCCTGAACAATCTAAAGGACCTTGAGTAAATTCTCCATTTSAGGTTATATTYRATTAAAGACAAAATCAACRTCAAATGAAATCAAAGCAAGACAATTTTTCAACTGAGTGAATAAGCACAAATGGTCCTTAGCTTCTCTTGTCGCTAGTTTAGAGTAGCTTAACCCACTATTGCTTGAAGTTAAAATAGCAAGGAAATGAAAGTRTGCAAAGAAGGCTTCCCTTCATTTCCATTTTTGCCTCCCCCGGCCCCCACCTTGTGCAACAGTGGAATAAAGATGCAGAGCCAGATTGGATCCATACACACCCTGTGGAGATTTTGATCTGGCCAACCCTTCCCCAATCTCTTGAAGTACAAAGATGCAGGGGTTTGTCACTGCAGCTCAGCGATAAGTGCAGAGCCTGAGCAGAGCTCAGCAGGTTTGGTGCAGGGCTGTGCTAACTCAGCTCCCTGACAGATTGGAGCTGGCTCCCATCCACCTACCCTGGAGTACAGACAAAACAAGTTCACATCCATCTGCACGTGTTCATAAAAGCCAACGCACAGCTGCACAGCCCAAAAGAGGAAGGGAGTGGCTCAGGCTAGAGGCTCACCCTGCTTCCTACACATTCACTGCCTAAAAAAGGAAAGGCAGCTCAATATTCTGGAGGAAAAAAAAAAAAAAAAAGCTCCGGCTTGACTTGTTTGATGATACAACATACAGACAGTTGTGCAAGAAGTTTGCCTTTCAGAGAGGTATGGAGCTGCTCTTCCCTGTGCAGAGGGCCAGTGCTAAATGGCACAGCTAATCCTTCAGGGTATGATTCCTACATTAGTCYTTGAGCCTCCATTAGGTCAGCCAGCTGTGAAAAGAAGGAGAAAATGCTTGGTGGAAAGGAGAAAGAAAAGCAAGACACTGTGCACATGTATTTGTCTCCACATTTCTCCCATATGAACACTATAATCTTATTTCTTTCAGGTAGGAAGAAAAATATGTTAATATTTTAGTTTTGTGTGTTTCATCTTTGTGAATTTGATTTTATTCTGTGCAATGGTAGAATTTACAATAAAAGATTTTATACATAGTTTTAATGACTTTCAGGTTGCCTTCTTGCTTTCAGCCTTAAATTTTCCAGCCAATTTAAACTAAATCCAAAGAAAAAAACTATTATTCATATTACTAAAAGAAAGACAAACAAAACAGCATCTACAGAAGAAACATATACTAAYTGGGYTTATAAGAAAGATGGAGAAAGACTTTTTACCCGGGTTTCCAGAGGCAGAACAAAGCAAAACAGTTTTAAACCTAAAGAGGGTAGATTMAGACTGGGCATAAGAAGGTAATTATTTACTGAAAGGGTGGTGAGAAAAAGGAATCTATTGCCCACGGAAGTTGTTAGTGCCCCATCCCTGGAAATGTTTAWGGACAGGTTGCCTGGGGCTTTGAGCAGCCTGATCTTGTGAAAGGTGTCCCTGTCCACAGCAGGGGAGTTGGAACTGGATTTGTGTRARYTCYCSTCCAACCCAAACCAGTCCATGGCTCTGGTGCAAATGTAGCTCATTGGGGCCTAATTCGATAAGGCAGATACTTCACTCGTCAGTGAAGATTTTCCTCTCAARAACAGGCAATTAAAGTCAGTGCAATATCTGAGTACAAAAAATTTACTGCTAGAACTGGTCATTTTCRTCTCTATGTCCTTGCATCAATTAAAAAGGTCGTTGAAGGTTCAAAAGTTAGTCACTTGGTTTCTTCATAAGATGATAAATTTGTTTAATATAATGACTTGATGTCAAATAACAAGGGTTATATATTCTCATCAAGTTGAAGGGGTTTGAAGCTGTAATAATTTACAAATAACCTTTCCAAATTTTCTAGAAATTATATCAAGATTTATCACTTATAGTTCCAAGCAAAATGGAATTCCTTCCACTGCTGGACATAATTTATTATCCACAGAGATCTGAAAATAAAGAGGAAAAATCTTAAAAATAAAAAATGTGTTTATACTTCTTGAGGTTTAAAACCTCAAGAATTACCAGAAGTAGGGTAAAAGCAAAAATAACCAATGGGATTTAAAATGTTTTATTGACTTTCTTAACCCATACTTTTTTAGTTTTTTTTCTCTCCCTCAGTTTGTGTGAACAATTATTTTTAATTTCTTTATTTCATTTTTTCTTCAAATAAACCAGATTTTGCACTCTGTTTTATAAGTATGTTGTCTTAGTGATCTCACTGGCTTTGCAAGAATGCATCAGTGGAACTGTGTATACACTACTCATTGTATAAAGGAACATTCGTAAAAGAGAAATCAACACTATTTCTCTTTTGCTACTCCTGGAAGAAAAAGCTTAAATATCCACCAAAGGCATAGCACATACCTGAAAGACGTCTTTGTCAGAGCATTGACTGTTTCTAAAGGCAAATTCTTTAGAAAAAAAATTTAGCAACTCAATGTTGTGTAAATGGGTAATAACAAATGTAAGTAAAACAAATGCAAAAAGTAATTTTCAAAGACACAAATTACACAAAAAGCTGCCTGTTATTTCTTGCTGTCACTGTGATCATCGAGGCAGTTTTTGCTTCTTGTTTTTGGTTAAGATTTCAATCAGCTATTTTTTTATTGTATATATCATACACCAATTATAATAAGCTCCAGACCTCTGACTTGGCAATGGTTTTCTAAACAACCCAACACAAACAAAAGACAACACCATTGCAAGACACTCAGTAAGTCTGGAATGGTTTAGACCCAGATACTCTACTGCTGTCTGGAGGGCAACCACTGTGTTTTTTACTCTGAATTTTTCATAATCAGGAAACCTTGCCTGAACATTTCTTTAACATGTACTTTTATATTAGCTGCTCTCTGCAACAGATTCTAACAGTGATTCTGCATGGTGATGGTCAGATGCTTTAACTGAGGCTTTTCTTGGGAATTAGGCCAACTTGTATTTAGTCTAAATGCTAAAGAAAATTAGCATATCATTGATAAATCACTTTTATGTTRATACTGAGAATAGAAAGAGTTCTAGAGAGTGTTTACGTGACTGCTAAAAGGTAAAAAACCAGCCAAGAATTAAATGAACCATCAGGTCACAAAGAAAAGACAGACTTTTGCTTTTATATTCAATCATAAGGGTTCTTTCTTTCTGCCAGTGTGTATTGCAACTTACAGACATCTCAGTGCCCTTTTTTTTTAAATTCTTGTAGCTCTCTCTACTTGAGTGATAACACACAAAGAAAGACATGACCAGCTCTTGCAGTAAATTTTTTGTACTCAGATATTGCATTGACTTATGTATTAATCTTATGAGACAYTGAGCTTGCTACTGAAAATGTTGGGAGGCTGACAACTCTTTAGTATTTAGCAATATGAGCTGAGAGAGGATAGATATTAAATATCTATGAAAAAAATATCAGGGTTCTGAGCACATCAGTAAAGATACAGAGGATATTCAGTATTTGATCCCAAAATTTWAAAATGAAAGTTGTTCTTCTTTTACCAAAAAGTCAGTTGCAGTAGAGGGCTTGTTTTTCCTTGCCTTTTTTGTTCTATAGTACATCAGTGCCACTAAGAAGCCCAAAGCAGCCTAGCAACCATTAGTACACACTGTATGTGTGGCAGAAGCAACACATTCCAGTTGWTATGATTTCTGGGATATGGCCACGAGAAAGAAAATATGTCCAGATCACTGCTGAGTGAGTATGAAGTGGCTATTCACAGCTGGGTATGTCAAAGGAGCCAGAACAACCTCTGCTGTCTTGTCAGTGGCTTTATAATAAGGTAAAAAATTCCATATCAGCACCTTTTCCTTGCCCTTAATCATCATACCATTATCTCCTACTGAAGAGGCAGTAATTCAAGCAAACTTTTAGACTTTAGCATACATTTGCATATGATGAATTAGAAATTGTAAAGATTTAGGATTAGCTGTGATTGAAGCTGTGGTAGCACTTGCCCAGTGAAGCTGCAGATACTGTGAAGCACAGTGTTCCTCTGCAGGAGAGGAAGCCCTTGGACAGGCTTTGGAAGTGCAGTGATATTCAGAGTTTCTGARCTCATCCCTAAGGGGCAGAACTATGAGGAGGAGAGAGGAAGAAGTCCCTGTCTCTTTGGCAATCTGCTCAGAGGCAGATTCARCAGGGTGGAGTAGCTGGAGGGGGTATGTGGGCAGAGACAGGAATACTCAGTCACCTACACTGCACATGATCTCCAGATGTTGGTGCAATTCCTCAGATGCCTGAGAATTCCTTTACTAGGCCCTCTGAACATTGCCCAGATGAGCTCCCCTGCTTACACCTTAATGAGGTTAAGGTGACTTATGTTAGCTTTTGGTCTTCCTCTGCTGGGAAAGGCCAGAGGARTCACTCTTACCACCCCACCTTATCAATTATCTGGAAAGGGTGAGGMAAAAGGGCCATTAGAGTCAGAGAGAGAGAGAAGCTACTTTCATTGGATTTTCCCCAGACTTGTTAGCAGAATTGGTAGTCAATAACAACCCAAGAAAAGCACATGGAAGAAGAATAGAGAAATACAAAGGATAAATTATAGTCTCCCAAGAGAGATTTGATTCAAATTCCCTGTTCAACAGTGTATAAATATAATGAGATTAAATACTTACAGTAGTAAGGATCAAATGCCAAGGTTTATAACACATTTTTGTCAGAGGAATGTGAAAACAAATCAATGCCTGGTGGACTACAGAAGCCTAGCAGGATGGTCCTATCTCCCAGTRAAATCAGGATAAGTCAGAAACTTCTGAAAATCCCATTAAGAGCTTTGGTAGCAGCTCTGTGTATCTACATAGCATGTGAAAATCTCTCAGCTAAATCATCAATCAAAAAACCACAAGACAGCAGACAAAAAATTATTACAGTTCTCACCAGTTTCTATTCCATACAGGAAAAAGAAAAAAAAAAAAACAGAAATATGAAAAATAAAACATTATCATTTTAGGAGTTTGTCATGACACAAAGACTTTCACATCTGTGTTTTAGAAAAAAAATATTATTAACTATATCTCCAAAAGCAAATAATGTTCAACATGGAAATACCAAACCACTGAAGCACTTTCAATATTTTCACAAGTCTGTTTAGGGTTCATTAAACTTAGCTAACTTGACAGAGCTCAACACAGCAACAGAAACTTATTGTGATCCCAATTATTATTAGAAGAGGAGCATGGCCCTTTTTACTCTTATGAGTGGAAAATATCAACATAGATGTCACTGGTCTTTCCTWTCTGGGTCATGGCCAGTATCCTCACACATTTGTGGATACACAGTTTGATGCTGGTCTCAGTCATTTACCCTTYAAAATTCCCAGCCCCAAATAAGAGCACACCACTTGCATCATAAGATGGGTGACTCACTCTATAAAATCAGGCTTCCTCTTTATTTGGACATTGAACTACTGGCTTGACCCAAGATGTAACAACTGTTTGCAGAGGGAAAAAAAGCAGAAATTTCCCTTAAGCGTAAGGAGAGCTGGTAATAAGAGAAGTCAGCATAAGTGGGTTAACAGGGTCACAGAGCCATTTACATTTTGTTTGGTGTGTGTTTTTGAAGTTGTGTGTGGCTTTTAAACAAATGCAATTATTGTACTGGGAAAGGAGGAGACATAATCCCATCAACATTTATACAAACAATAGGTCTGTTAGCTATGGCAGTTAAAAAATAAAACTCTCACCCCTTTCTSCTGGAAACTGTGTTCCTGAATAGAAATAAATTTGCTGTCAAGAGCACAAGGAGGAAGCAATATAGAATATGTCGCAGATGCAGTCATTTGAATAATGATCAGTAATCATTTGAGCCTGAGCAGAAACAAATGCTTCAGATATTCAAAATGATTTTTAATTACTATTTTTACTTTGTAATTCAATTTTATTTTAACTTGTGAAGGTTGTCATTGATGCCAAATCAAATTTCCCAGCTATTTCTCCCACTCCTGTCCCCAGACTTAGGTAATACCCTGCATATTTTGTCTGTGCTCTTCAGCATATTCATAAATATTCAGCAGACAAATTTCTGTCCCTCTATTACCCTTACATTTTTCCTTTGTTTACACCTGCACAATCCCATTATCCTCAAATACACCTGTGCAATGTTACTAAGGATAATGACCATGACATGCCAACTTATATAAAAAAGCATTTTATTTATGAAAAAGCAAAAATGTAAATCACACTCCTTTGGAAAAAGAARCAAAACAAAACAAACTGAAATTACCATCTCAAAGAGATAAGTACATAAAAATCTAATCCCAATGAAAGATAATCRTAGGGCTGGACTACCATTCCAATGAAGACAGGCTGAGAGAGCTGAGGCTTTTCAGCCTGGAGAAGGCTCCAGAGAGACCTTGGAGCATCTTCCAGGATCTAAAGTATCTTCCAATATCTAAAGGGGGCTACAAGAGCTGGAGAGGGACTTTTTACAAAGGCATGTGGTGACTGTTCATGGGGAATAGCTTCAAACCACAAGACATTCTATGAAACCATGATTCTAGAAATGTCAAGTATTATATAGTTTATTCATATTGAACCAGTGCATTCAAACTTTGCTCAGAACCATAAAATGCTGCAGAAGGATAGTATAAAGAGATACATTTTTCTTCTCTGGAAATAAACTGGAAATAAACACAGGTTACCTGGCTGGGGTTTCAGTAATGATCTATTTATGGAATAAAAGGGGAATTCAGTGAAAATTAAATCCCTAGCAAAATAAATCAGAGGAACTATCAATAATCTTAAAGTATTCACTGTGATTTGTCACAGTGAAGTAAAACAACCTCTAAGCAGAAGTGGGTTTTAGCAATTGACAGACACCTTGCTGCCAAATGTTTCAAAGAATTCACATGGTCACACATAGAAGTGTATGATAAAACATCTCAGAATCTTTTTAATCTCTAGCAGACAGGTAGAAATTGAGTATGAAAAACTAATTTTTTCCCTTAAGAGGTTTCTGGTGCAGAGAACTGTCTGTTAATAGAAACAAGTCCAACTTGAAAGTTCAAACCTATGTCAATTCTTGCTGCAACACACAGAAGTGAGAAATGCAAGAGTCCGACACAGCAGTGGAACAAGGGGATATTGTAAAACCACTGCTTTTTGTTCACCCCCTGCATTCCCAGCACTGAAACCAGAACTGCCATGGAAACCTGAGCTGAGTCAGGCAGGGGAAAGCTGCTGGGCTGCTCTCACAGCCTTGGGACAGMTCCCCTTCCCCTGCACCATCAGAAATCCACATTCACCCCTCTGTCTTTGATGCCTTGATTAGACCTGTACCTGGGTTTGCTGTGAAATTTTGTCCTGACAGATCTGAGATCTTATTTTGGTAGTAATAAGATTCCAGAGATGGCTTYTTCAGAAGGGTACATTATTTTTTTAATAACTGCAACCATCTCCTAATATTTTATTTTATCATGGCAGTGTTTTATCCAGAAGAGCTTTCTAATATATTCAGATGCTATGTGAAATATGTCTCTGTCCACAGTCCCAACAGATTTCAAAGGCTCTAAAAATCATACCCAGACTTCATTAGGAGTAAAATGACATCATTCTGCTGAATTTGCTGACTGTACTCTCTACAGTCAAGACACTCAGAGCTGCCACTATGGGAGATATAACCCATCATCTGCAAATCTTATACATCCTCTCATAAGCATGTAGAAAAAAATCTGCCACTACACAGTGGGGGAAGTGATTTAATTCTTTTTCCCATACACTTATAGGAAAGTTCAATAAATTACCTTTATTCTGATGTGAGGATTTCTACTTCTTTATAACAGAATGTTGTCCCAACACTCCCTCACCAAAAGCTCATACAGCTTATGATCTGTGTACTAAAAAAAAATTATTTCATACTCAAAATACCCAATGTCTGTTTTCACAGCTTATGATTCAAAGCCATTTAGTGGAACCTATTTACCTAAATATTTAACCTATTCATCTATTAGATACATGAGAAAAAAATGTATGTTTTGATCCCTTATACAAAGTCAGTGCATTACATTCAATAGGTATCCATGAGATCTCAGTTCTGTAACTGTGTTGACATTCTCAGGATTTCTGTTTTGTTGGAATACAYCCACATAC
Source organism: Malurus melanocephalus (assembly GCF_030028575.1). NCBI lineage: Eukaryota > Metazoa > Chordata > Aves > Passeriformes > Maluridae > Malurus > Malurus melanocephalus. The sequence goes on from NW_026623526.1 coordinate 813,259, forward strand.
AGGGCATGAAACATGAATTTCTCTAATTTGGCACATTATTTTTCAGGGAGGAGGTTTGAAAAATAGTGTATCCATCCAAAACCAGAGGGAAAATGTAGGCACCACTACACAAAGTGCTTTCAATTAATTGGAATTTACCCAAGACCATAGAGCTAACCTCTCTTCTTGCTAATGACCAATTTGGGTAAGTGCTAAGCCCTGCAATTTTGCAAGTCTTCAGATGTTGCAGAAGTGTTTTCACTCCCCAAGATCAGGCCTTAAATAAATTATAGAGTATTTAATAATGGCACATGATCAAYTTTATGTCTCATCCAGCTTTATGGATCATCACCAAACTACCAGAAGAGAGTAAGATCAATTTAATTACTAAGTTTGAAGAAGAYTTACTTATTAATCCTCATTTTCAGAGCTTCCATATGTCTGTATGAGTCAATGTCCCAAGGCATATCATGCTAGGCTTCTATAACTAAATTGGTCCTCTTAAGACAACAAAATGAAATGCAAGAAAAGCGATCCCTTTCCATAAGGAAAACTTTCCGATCACACATGCTGAGAAACAATATATTACCMCCACTTTACACCTCTTTTTCTCTAAATTCCAGACAACTAGGAAATCCATATTCTTTCATGGCAGCTCACTGCAGGGATGTCCTTCTAAGACACAGCTTTTGTAATAATTCTCACCCCATATAAAATCTCACTGCTCTGAGAGTCCATCTAGCCCAGTAATGTCTCCAGAAATGTCCACCTGTGGAAATATCAGGAAAAAAGAGGATCAGATCAAGCTGCTATGATATTTAGACCATAATACTCTGTTTGATTCCATCTACATTCAGATTTATTTATAAATGCTCATTTAATCTATCCGTTAATCCATGTAAATGTTTTGCAAACAAAGCATCTTTTGGCAAAGAGCTACACAGTCAGAAAACCTGTTGCATGAAGAATTGCTGCTTTGTGTTTGTTTTGAAATACTCTGCTCTGAGACGGTAATAGATGAGGGCCATCTGACAGAGCTTGTACYAGAGAAAACATGAATAGATCCTTATCTACCTCCTCTATGGCACTAATTATTTTGCTGATCTTTATCATGCTCATAAACTTTCTCTTTTGTAGGCTGAGGAGGTCCAACCTCTCAGCTGTTGCTTTTGTGAAAGTTGCTTTACATCTTCATTCAACCTTCTAGCCCCTTGTTCCTTGCCTTTGAGATAATAAGGTAAACAGATTATGAAATAAGGAATCATATAATAGGTTAATCATGGGAGGTTTTTTTGTTTGTTTATTTCTTTTTCTAAAAATTCTTCATATTTTATTTGTCTTCTTGACCACTGACAGACTCAGAGCTCTTGTTTCCATAGAACTTTTGTATCATTAAGGTTAAAAGAATTACAGAAGTAGTTCAGTGTATTTTAAATCAGTGAGACTATTAAAAGTCACAAGATGCTAAGCAGTCCTGATATCGACTATGTGAGTATAAATCAGAGCTTTTATTGTTGAATTTACCTGCTGTGTTTCAGAGATGGAAGGGAGACATTCAGCTGACAAAGGGGGTTACACCTACAGCAGTTTGGGTACTGGAGTACTCATAGCTGGCTGCATGCAGGTGTGGCCCCATGAAGAGGATAAGATGGCATTAGACTTCCCTATAAATCATGTTTAGCAGAGGGTATTTTTCTATGACACATTTGTACGGTTACGTGGCATCCACATTTACAGCTGCCCKGGCTCTATTTCCTAAGAAAAATACCAAGAGCTGGTTTCTACCTCTTTCTTCAAGATATCTGAGGAAAACAACAGCACTCTCAGCAGTTTGAAATTCTGGAAGGTTCATTTTCTGTTGAAACAAAAGCTCAGACAAAAACTGGAAGAGAAGCTTAGGAATGCAATCTAAAAGCTTCAAGTGTTTGGTTTTGTGCAAAAACCTGTATCATAAGAGCCACACTGCCACGTTAACAAGGTAGGGGATGTCTAGATGTGGCTAATTGTATGGGTGTTTCAGGACTGTGCTGGCAGTCACTGCCTTTCTATGTGCTGCAAATATTGGTTTCTTTTTAAGTAAAAAAATTAAAAACATTTCCCAGAAACTTTCTCTGCCTGAATTCAGCACTCCATTGAACCAAATGTAACCACATTGCCAGAATCTCCCATTTAATGCTGATATATGGGGTTTTTTTTTAGGCAATGAAGGCATACATGTATTTCTCAGAGACATTGGTCTTTTCCTTTCTTACATGAATTAGAATTGAGGAGAGAGTAGACGCTTGCTCTTGCTGTAGGGGAGAATGGAGATAATTCCTGCACTATCCAAATATTTCACAACCCTGCTTTTAGTTCTTATTGATATAGCTCCTCCAAAGCTCCAACAAGAGCTTTTGACAGGAATTACTGCTCCCATGCACAGGGTGTGCAATATTACCACTCCTCATTAGGTTCTATTGATTCACTTTGGTTTAAAAGGAGCCAAGGATGGATACTGATCACTTAAAGGGAGATCAGTGACATACTTTCTACTTTAACAGCTAAAGTGTAACTATTATAGTCCACAGTGTAAAGACTTTATTCAGGGACAGAGCACATAGTCCTGAAAACATGAAATATGAAGAGGCAAAATGTAGACTTTTTTCCCAAAGAAGGAAGAAGTTCAGAGTACTGTAAAAATAAAATAGCTGAATAGGGAAATTTACATTGGCTTATTAAAGTCAGCATTTAAATTGAGGGTGAATGCTTTTAAAGTACTGTAAGAAAGAGCAGGGATGCCAGTTGGATAGCTAATTTTATCTGGAAAACCAGAATAAGGTGTAGTTTGAAGAGAAGATCAAAGAGAGGGACTTRTAGAAATTGTATGGTGTACTGGCTACCAGCACAGGAAGTTAACATCAAGGCAACCAAAGTTAAAGACACAGTGCAATTATTTAAAAACACAAATGGATACTGCATGTTCCTGCTTGGCATTCAGAGCTCCCTCTAACCCTGTAACTCAGGCTGGAAGTGAACTCCTAATAGCAGGAAAAGGAGAGAGAGAACGAGCTAAGCAAATCTGAATGTCTTTATCTTCATTAGTGAATCTTGTCAGATTTAGTGCCTAGTAAATTTATTCCAATTCATAAATGATTAAGCAAACCTTACAGTAAACAAAGAATAAGTGGGAAGAGAAGCTCATGATATTACAGAAAAAGCTGTTGACCCATTAAAAGAGATTCTTTTTTCTCCTGTCATGTAAAATGCCAGTGGAAAGGTCTCTTTCATTGTTAAATAATTATTTTTTCCACAATAACTTTTAGATCAGTATGATYATAAAACAAGAGGCCTGGAGGATTCACCCTGCCAAGCTACTCTAACCTTCACAAGAACACAGGTCTTGGGATTTTTATTTAATCACTATTTGCAGAACCCAAACACCAAAGCTACAATTTTAGTCTCAAAACATATTGAAACAAAATCAGATTTTGATTATTTATAAGCTTTAGGATTGAGCTGATTGCATTTACAGATAATACTGATTAAAAAACAGCAAGCAAACAGCAGAGAATGAGTCAGACAATCTTCAAGCAATGATACTATACTGATCAGCATATACATGATRATAAAATAGAGGCTGCATCTTTACCTACTTTTTTCTGAAATTACAATGAGCCTTGGGTTCCTGATCTATCAGTGATTCAAGCTGGCACATGTAGCACCAGCAAGTTTTGTCTGTGATAGCTGGTACTGAAAGCCATTTGCCTGGTGAGATTGCTGTCAGCAGTACCATTCATTTACTGTTTATCCCAGAAGATCTGTTCGCAAACACTGGTGAAAAAGTCAGCCGGGTTTAATACACCTTATATTCTCATAATGAAATAAAATATATCATCACCATAAGTGTTTCTTTCACGTCTAATTGACATGCCCTCAAGAGCTTTATAGTCTCGCTGGTGCAGTTAAATAACTAAAGGTTTGGTCCTTACAAATCTTTTTGTGCTCTGGGCAGCAGTACAATTTTGTGAGTCCTCACACTGACTTCAGGAAGATTGCTGGACTTATTCATCACAAGTCAAAATTTTATTAGGATATCTATTATTAGATAACGGCAGTATCTGCAGGAAGCTCCAAATTTTCTGCAATGTGTGTAAATAAATTTAACACAGACTTGAAGTAAATTCAACTAGCCCTTGGWAAACTGGAGCATCCTCAGGATGCCAGTGCTGTGGGTGTTGCAGTTACTCATGGCATTTTGGCTAAAAGGAGGCATGCAATTTGTGATGTTCCAGGTAAACACATTATCCTGTCATTTTTCACTGTTTCAGGTTCCTTATAGCCTCCCTTCCATTTCCTTATTTCCTCTCCCTTGGAAGATTTCTCGTACTGTAGGACATATGAACACTTGTTTTTTTTGCAAAGGCTCAAGAAATGCCACATTCACTTCCAAACCTATGTCTCCTCTCAGAGAGCAGTACAGTGCAGTGCTGCCAAATCCCAACTTGTGGGCTAGTTGCCTTGTTTAACAAAGGTAACTTGAAACTCTGTAAATTTTGTATAAAGCTAACATCTGCATTTATTCAGCTGAAAATTATATGCACAAGGCCAGCTCCTTGCTGGTGTAAACAAGGACAGCCTCTCTGAAGTCGCTGAGGGTTGCATCCACTTACACAATCTAAACATATGGTATATATTCAYCAGTTCACTTCCCTTACACAAAGTTGGCCAGATTTCCAGTGAGGTATTCATTCATGGACTACTCACACATACTCTTGTGCTATGAACAGCAGCCCTCAATTATAAATTCAAACACATATTTAAAAATGAATACCAGCAAGTTTAACTCTCTGCTGCAGCTGTCTTTTTGTGCACAGATTGGGCAACTGTGCTGGCCCWTTCTCTCCTGCTTCATGCCCACTTAGTCATGGATTCAGAAATCCCCTATTGCTGTTTTTATATGAAAGRGAAAATCTTGTTTCCCCCTGCCACRCAYGCTGTCCTAAGCCTTRCCTCATGGCCACTAGCTCATGGTCAGAATTCAGCAAAGTTTGATACCTAAATACTGGCTTAAAGGCAAGGAAGAACAAACAGGACAAGAAAATAGAACAGACAAAGTGGATCAAATAGCAGGCTTCACTACGTAAAAGGGAGTGTAGACAGGGGGACACAAAGACAGGGGCAGATCATTCTGGAGCACAATGAAAGGACCAAAACTGCAATAAGGAAACTCCAGTTTAGATAGGAGGAAGAATTCTTTGCTATAAGGGAGGTGCTATGGGCACCTCCCCGAGCAGGCTGCTCCAGCGACTGAACATCAGTCCTTGGTGATTTTCAAGAGCTGACAGGATAAGGAGCAATGTGATCTTACTTTGAGGTTGGATTTAACTCCAAAGTTAGTCTCATGTTTAAAAGGGATTGAATGAGATTAAATCCTTGCAAACCTAAATCATGCTGCAGTTCAGTTAAATTCCTTTTTCACGTGACAAAAGYGTCAACAAGATACTTCCAGTGACTGCAGGTGAGTAGCATTGGGCCAATATGAATATAATTTACAAAGAAACCCAAGTACTCCTTTATGACAGATTACAATATGTATGATATATTTTAATATGGTATGATATGATGATATAATATATAGTATAATTTTTTTTAATTTAAGCAACTCCCAATAGATGATAGCCTAATTTTTATGTGATGCTCTGATAAAACATACAACTTAGGCAGACATGAAAATAGAAAAAGCACTTTCAGCTGTTTCCTATAGAGTACAAGTTTACTAATGTGGAGCAACAGCTTTGTTTGCTTCGAAGATTTAGTTTCATCCTCAGAGAGAAATTTCTAAAGAAAATGTTGACCTCAAAGAAAAGGGGCATGAAACACTATCTAAAGAATTGAACATTTTAGTGTCTGGAATTCTCTGTATATTTTAAATACCAAAGGATTTGAAATTCTTTTGATTAGCGATAAAAAAATAAAAGCTTTACTGGCAATTTGATCCTGATGTGTTTTTTAGTTCTGCAAATACTAATAAAACATACTTTAATTCTAATTCTCTGGAGCCTATGATGACATTTAGATGTCATGTTTATGATTTTTTTTTTTCAGAAAGTGAACTTTTACCCTGAATTCCCTTTGATGCTGTTATTTGCAGTTTATTTTTTTGCTAATAACAGCTAAAATGGTACAACCTCCAAAAGGAATCTAAGTGATAAAAAAAAAACAACCCCAAACTACTACATCCTATATAAAAATTAATTTTATTTACACTGCACGCAGGGTGGGGCAGGCAGCTGCTTATTGAAAGCARAAGATCTGTGCACAAATTCTCTGTTTCTGTGCTATAAAAAATATTAACCCCATTTATGGAAATAATATAGTTTTCTCTTATTGCAATTGTGAAAACAGGACATGAAAAAAAGCTTAAAAGTTAAATCAGTCTCTTTTGATTGTGACTTACATCATCCTGCACCTGGTGTAAACCACCAAACAAGGTGTGAAGTAATCAGTAGAGAGTTTCAAAATACCTCCTTATTAACAGAGATGCTTTAAAAGATTACTGTTCGAAAGTACAGTAGTTTCTATGATAGGAAAATAAAATTAGCATCTTTAAATATTTACAAAGTAAACGTGTATCTTAAAACCAACTAGGAAATCAACATCCTCCCAAAAATGCAAATAGTCTGACAAACTATTCAGGATAAAAAATGTATTCAACAACTGAGCATCATTTTCTTTTCAAGCACCTTTTGTGAATAGACTTGATTTTTGACAATGTCTTCATTATTCAAAAATATTTTAACCAATCATTACCCAAAGATTGAAGATAAGCATGAGCAAGTCCTGCAGTTGTTTGAGACGGCTCACAAATATTCATTTGCACTTTAAAAGATTTGGGGTCTTTGCATATTGGAATTGTTCTTTGAATACTTGCAGACAGGGTTTGAAATATGATAGAAAATATTCTTGATAAATATTCTTTATTTTTCCTGCAGTGACTCTTTCCAAATTTAGCCAGGTTGCTAACTTCATGCCTTCTCTGGATTTGAAAGGATGCCTCACACAAATAAAGCAAATGTGTGACACTGTCTCTGGCAACGTGGATTTGTACATCAAAAACACAGGTATGCTCTGGCATTGCTGGGTGTTGCTGATGGCTTCTGAAAAGCTTTTCAGTTTTTCTTGAGTCACAATGGATTAGTTTTAAGAATCCACCTAAAGGCAATATAACATTAGTTGGAAAAGGCATTGAGAGACAGATCCTTTCTGAAAAGTTTCCTACCCAAATAGAGAAGCTGGAGAAAGAATGCAGAGAGGGAGTCTCCTTGTCTTCTTTTCTGTGGGAGGTAAAGCCAAGGCCCACAGGAAGGGAGGTGAAGTTGTGAAACACAGGAATTAACCATCAAGACCATAAAAGAAACTTGGTTTTTGCTGGGTTGTGGGTTGGAGAAAAGCTTTTTTATTTGGTTTTTGTTTGCTTGCTTTTAATCCAGAACACACAGTGGATAGAAGATACTTCTTGATTGTGTCTTTCGGTTTTTTATGAGGCCCAAACTGAATAAAACTGGTTCCACAAACTAGGCAGAAATAGGAGAATGGGACACCTGGAGACACGTTTGAAGCCTGTAGAAGGCTGCAGCTTTCCTTTAGAGCAATGACACAGAAGASACTGAAGGAAGGTGTATGTGCTGGCCTATGATAGCCAGTGAATCTTGAAGTGATAACAGATATTTTCTTCTAAGTAGTTACAGCTCTGTCATACATGACTGYCCTGCCTGTTTCCAAAACAATTCTAATAAACTTCCTAACCTAACATTCCATAAAGCAGGTGTGAGTTTAAACATACTGGAAAAAAAAAACATGAAATCCCTTGAAAATGGAAAAAAAAACCTGAAAACCCCTGAAACCTGCAGSTAATTCCAGGATGCATAATATTTCTGATAGAGAACGAAAGCAACAGAAGAGGTACACTGCCACTTTATTAAAATTACCATTAAAAGATAATGTAAACCTGCTAGCAATATAAAGGCCAGTGCCTGGCAGATGGCTCCCTGCTCCCAAACAGGTACAAACATTACAGAAAACCCATCTCCAGCCCAGTTCCATTTGCCATCTTTTGCTTCTGATCATCAAGTATGTAGGCAACAATTAGAATTGTGACAGTATCAGCAAAGACAAAAAAAAAAGAGAGTTACAGGAACAATTTTGGAGGAGCAGTTGCTGGTATGCATGACAAATAAAAACATACAATTTTGTTCAGGCACGTATGTAAATCCATACAAGTAGCTCCACAAGTCTTTGCACAAGTGGAGCAAGGACAGCACTCCAAACAGCAGCGAGTCACGGAGCCGWCTGATTTCAACCTGTTCCAAATAAAGACACCAGCTCGCATGTTGGAATTTATCTTGCTGTGGTCCTTCATTCCAAGTGTTTGTTATCTGATGAATTTTACAAAACTCCTGTCATTTTTGCTAAAGTGGTAGGAAGAAAGAAGTCAAAATATCTGAGGTTGCAGATGCAGAATTTAATTGATATGATTTTCATCTCTAACAGAAGGGATTCCATTATAGATACTGAGGTATTATTGCCTCGGGGAATGTATTGAGTTCTTAAAAAGATATGCAGGTGTTAACATAAATTATTTGTCAGCTCATAACTCAGTGAATTTACTGGCTTCACCAGAATAATATTTTTTGTGCCAACTGCAGTTCTGGCTTTTCAACTCTTAATGTAATGTCCATGCAGTGATGAAGGGGGTTGAAATTCAAAGCACATAAATCTTTCCYCTACAGGACTCTTTTGATATTAATTAATAGTTCTTCATAAAACTGCACAGATGACAAAATGACCAAATTCAGTTCTACATTTCAACTACCAGTTTCTGCAAATAACAGATTACTGTTGGATTTCTGTGTGTTTCTGGTACATGCCAATGGAAAAAAAAAATTAAACTGACAAGCTGGAGAATACCCAAAACATATCTGAAAGCAATTTGTATTCTGCTTGTCAAATTGTTTTTCCTTACAGWTGTCAGTGAAAGGGATTTAAAGGTAGTGATCATGTGATATAGTACATGATTCCAGGAAACAGGACAATGAAATACATCCTTYGTAGATGCTAAATAATATTAACTCAGAAAATTATGGTCTGAGAGACTCAGAATTGAAAGAATCCATTGGTCATTGGGGTGGATAAGGATGACACAAGAAAATCCTTTTCTAGAGACATTTTCAATACCTGAYAGAAGAGGCACAGGGTGAGATGTTGACAATCCCTGCCCAAGACACCCAGTGTRTTCACTCCTGAGTCCATCTCTGTTCAAGAGCAGAAAAGCAGCTTGCATGATAACAGTCCTTCAGGGCTCTGAAAGCCCCACTCATATGTTTGTTGTTCATATTTTTTGTTTCGTATTCCAGAAGGAAGATTTTTTATCTTTCTGGGAAACAATCCAACATTCACCAACACTAGCTGAGGCCATTGCATTATGTTTTGGGATCTAACTTCTACTCTGAGTTTTTTGGTGGGGAGTGGAGAAGCAACAACTCTTTTTCATCCCAAAGATTTCTAAGATCCATATTTTGATATGGCACATCTCTGTATTCCTCTCATTCTCACAACTTACATCACTCATAAAAAAATGTTAACTGCTCTGGATTAAGTTTTTTTTTTTTAAACTCCCAGCAGAAACTTAGAAATCATGTCCTTTGTCTTACACRTGCTCTAACTCTTTAACTTCCACTTGCACAGAGGGCATGAACAAGTGCTTCATGCTGACTGTGCCTTGGCAAACTTTCTGAATTGTGTCCATAGGTCAAACCACCAACTTGTGGCTTGCTGTCTTGGTAATTTCCAAGCTGCAAAAGCAGCACTTTGCCTATTCTTTGGTCTTCCCTTGTATCTTCAGACTATCTGAAGAAAACACAGGAAAGTGAAATATCCCTGGCCCAGTAACTGCTTTAAGACATTCCTAATTGCAGAAGTATTAATAATTTTTACTCCATTGGTGCATGAGTCTAGGTAAYTACCTATAATGTATGTGTGTATACTGAGATGCATTTTCTAGTCTAAGTGCATGAATAATGCCCTCTTATGGCAAAATTTAGAGATTTCCAAAAATTTATTTGATCTAAGGTCTTTTACAGGGTAAATTAATATTCAGGAAAAAAAAAAAAAAAAACAAACCAAAAAACAACCCAGCACTTATCCTGGAAGGAAAAAATATTTATTAAAAAAAATGTTGTGCATGATATTACTGTCATGATGTTTTACACTAACTCTTCCTTCTTTATACTTCCTCTGCTTCTCTAATACTTGAGAGGAAAAACCTGTCTTAAAAGCATTTTTTTTAACAATTAGGATAAGGAACTAATTTTTAGAACATTTTTATGAGTGTTCTTTGGCAATTGCTAAATTAAACTGAGTGTGTATAAAGCAAAGAGCAAGCATGTATTATACATATATTTACTGATACTGGCAAAAAAAAGATTTAACTGACTTCTAGAAGTGTTTGTAATATAAGTAAGGAATGAACAGGCAAGAGTACATTAAAATATTATTGAATATGTTTATCTCCAATTTCACAATGTTTTGGAAATACATTAAGATACATTTGAAGTCCTACAAGTGTTTTAAATGTTAGCGATGGCAAAATGGCAAATAATAAAGTTTTTAATAAATATTTTGTATCAATATAGTGTTTATCATCTCTTGACTTTTTTTAATCTTAATTGACTTTGAATAATGAGCAATAAATAAATTGAAATTAAGTYAAAAAGGTGTAATTTTGGAGAAGATACTGTGTTCTGGCTGCCATCCAGACTATATATTTTAGGGTTTTTTGTCTATTTGGCTTAAAACAAACTACTGCTAATAGATTCAAATAAAGATTCAATTAACAGATGTTCTGGAGACATCCAYATAAAAAAGATAAATATTTAGTGGAATGTTTACGTTGCCCAAGAAAAAGTTAAGCATAGGCTCACTTTAAACTGTAGTTCTTTCAATAGGAAGCCAAGAACCAAGTAAAAGCAACAGAAACTTTTCAGTATGTTAGCAAATTCTAAGACTTGGYTCTCAATGTGAGATGTGATGCTGTATTTTGGGTGCATCAAGTGCTTCCATGAAGCCTGTGCTAACTTTGAGTAGGCAACTAATAAAATAATAGCAATAAAATATATTTTCTATCCAATAAATAGCCAATAAATACATAGGTCAGAGTCTATGACTACTTCTAAGTCCTTTTATAACTAATAAAATTTGATTTTAAGCTGATGACTTCATGTTTGTTTGTTTGTTTGTTTTTAATTAACCCATATCCTGGTTGTTCTGAGGCCCAAAAACCATACAAAAAACTTGTCAGACTCTGTTAAACCCCACTGAACAAACACACATTGCCTTCTCAGGCTCCAACCATCCCGGCCAAGAGTTTGTTCAGACTTCTTATCCAACACATTCTAATGGGGTAGTTTTCAAATGGTTTTTCATGACKGAAGTATGACAACTTAATATACTGCAAAAAGCATTTTTTAGAGCCTTTCAAAACATGTATTTCAATGACAGTGACAAAAGGAAAACAGAGCTGTCAACCTCATGGAATCATGAGCATTTGGAGGCACTTGTGACAAAGGTTTCGACTTTGACAAAGGCCCTACTTCCAGAGAGTTCACACGGTCAAGAATAWAGCACAGAACACAGTCAAAAGCTTCAATTTTATCTTCCTTAGAAGCTTAAAARAATGCAGTGGTATCTATACAACAAAGGACAAAAATGATCAGTATTACACCTGAAACATCAGTCCAACCCCACCTGCACCATGCTGATTCCAGAGACAAACCTTGCCTCAAGGCAGACCTCATGACAGTCTGTTTGAGAAATGGGGATCAGCTTGCTGGAAGCAAGAATGCATTCCTTAATGCTGTGGTAAAGAATTACGACTTGAACTCTACAGCATCTCAGTGYTTTCCACCTTGGGGAAATTACAGGGTACTTTGGATTTACATTCACATTGCCAATAACTCTTTGGTTTCCTCAAGAAAATGGAAGAATGGTGATACTGGGGTACTTGAGAAATCAGGTTTAAAATCCCAACTCCACTGTGAGCTATGACACAAGGCAAAAGGATCAGGCTTGATTGGTAGGAGAGGAGACACCTCTGAGGCTGATTTCATTCCTCAGCATTCTCTGATCCCATATTCACAGACCCTTTCCATCTCCAGAAGACATCAGGCATTATTCAGAGATCTTCAGTCAAGGCTCTGCTTGGCATGAATGCTTCAAATTACAAAGTTTTTCAGTAGTTTTGMTCATCTTTCATCTAGAGACACAAGTTCTTTTATTTCTTCTGCATGACAAAACTTCCTTAGGGAGAGTAAAAGGGTCAGTGGCCAACAGGACATGCTTAGGGAAGGACAAGGCATATACAGAATGGTCCTTCTGCTCCTCTCCTAAAGGAAGAACAGAATCCAAACAATATGTAGTGAGAAATTAGCTGATGGCAAATACCATCAGTAAAGCTTAGTCTGTACTTACAGAGAACAAAACAAATCAAAGGCTCTAAGGTATGCAGCCATTATTTTTGATTTGAAGATGAAGGATGGTGGGAWACAGGACTGTGTGGGGGTGGCTGACTTTATACAATTGGGCTTGTAAGAGTGTGTTTCAAACCTACAATGAAAAGGAAAAAAGTCATAAGCCTTCTTTTATTTTTTAATAAATTTTAAAAAATACATAGTGATTCATGATGGTCTATAAATATTGAAGCAGCTGAATCAATGAAAAAAAGACACCTTTCCAAAATTTCCTTCCAACAAAGTGAGAGGAGTCCCTGGTGATCTGTGATCTCCATAGATGTAGCAATGGATCAAGTACCAGGCTGGAAATGGCCATGATGCCCAGGGCTATGTCACTGCCCCTCTATCCTGCAGTAATCATCTTGCCTTCCCTCCATCCCTATTTGTCTGTTTGGATAAAAAGCTGCATAACTGCTGCTGTCTTACTTCACTGTGTGTTTATAGTGTGCCCTATGACCTTCATTCCAAGTGCTTCCAATGCACAGATTACACACTGTTGCATCCTTGATGTACTTGTGCTTTCTTCTATTTGTAGCTTGCTTGGCCTGAAGCCATCCTTAGTGCATCAACAACCCTTTCCTTTCTTTCATTCAAGTCTTCATTATACACATTCTTACTCATCAACTTGCAAAATAATGATGACTTGTTTGATTTTTCAAAAACTCAAAACCCAGCTTTGTGSAAGAACAGTGATTCTGCTTGTATCACTGACCTCATTTAGTCATAGTGGCTAAAAAGTGGAAAATCTGACCAAAACACTGTCTTTCTYCTAGAAACAGCAACAATGTGGTTGCCTTAGTGAAAAGGGGAAGCATRAAGGCCTGGTASCATACCAGAAATATGCTTATGTCTGGTGTACAGGCACAGATGGACTTGTTTGATGATGACCTTGCCCAAATCACAATCTCTTCAAGGGCAGAGTTACCATGAAGTGCTGGCTCACTGACTTCCAGGGAAGCCACTCAGAGATGGGTCTATTTAATGAGACAACTGCACTTTTAKCAAGCTAAGAGCATAATGCTTTCCTCTGTTCCCATACAGGTAATAGTACTTCATTAACACCATTACACCAATCCTGATCCTAAGCACCTAATTTTTCTTAAGCTCTGAAAAGACAAATTATCTCCTGAAAATGGACTTTCACAGAACCTTAAGCAAACTGATTAATTCAGTTTGACAGCTCATTGTTAGTTACATGCCAGCAGCTTYATAAGGCTGTGACCTTGGTGAAGAAGCTTCACTCTTCATGACCAGTCCCACACTGACCCACCTGAACAAGGCCACTGACAAGTTAGGGCACACCTTACACCACCTCTGATCACACAGTGCTATCACCAGGAGCTTTATCCTTTTTATCTCTTGAATCTTTGAACTACTGGTTGTGAAAAACATAAATTGCTATTCATACTAGCACACCTTCAAAACAAACACTTTATAGCTTTACCACAATAAAGTGCTGGTGTATTTMACTTTCCCTAGTTCTTGTAACTTTAGGAAAGAAAATAAACAGTGATGAATTAATTGGATTACCTAAYGACCCTGCATTTCTTTAAGGTGATTTGACACTCATAAATGAGGACACGGAAAACAGACATTAATAGCATTTTCTCTCATCACTTGGAATYTGGACATTTACTGTGCATAGCATCCCTTTGATTTTTAAGGAATGAATTCTATGTGATGGTCACTTTATTATGCCTTTCCTACATTTTTCTTTATAATAGCTGGCATTCCTTTGATTTTTAAGAATGAATTCTATTCGATGGTCACTTTATTATGCCTTTACTACATTTTTCTGTATAATAGCTGGCACTTGATCTTGTCTTGATCTGTGCTTGTGTTTAAAGAAGAATGTGATTATCGAGCCTGTAGATCTTCCCAATGGCTACTTGTTGCCAGTCCAGTGAAATTATTTGATTCTATTCCACTGTGCTGCCTTTAATCATCCAACTGCCTCTCGGGAGGTCCCTTTCTCCTCTTTATCGTTTTTACTTTCCTTCCTTCTTTTAAACCTGCATTCCTTCCGGTCCTAATGCCTCCTACAATACGGTCACTTTTTCAGGAGCTTAAAATCTAAGCGAGGGGAAACAAAACAAAACAAAACAAAACAAAACAAAACAAAACAAAACAAGGCTAACCCCCAAGCCCATATATTAAGTAAACATCTAAATCCACTCTTGCCTTTCTTATTCCTGGCTAATTCTTATGTTCGTGTTTAGGTCCAAAGCTAGGCCTGGGTCCATTAGGACAACTTGTTTGGGTAAGAAGCAAACACCATGCACAGATACAACAAAATCAGCTCTGTTTTCTTTGGCCAGGGGAATTTGCTTGCTCAGATCACATTGCAAGAGTCAGAACTGCTCTGAAGCTGAAGCTGGGAGTGAGGGCCTGACTGTCCTCACATGTGTGATGTGACCTGGGATAACTGCCCTTGGTTATAAATCTCACATGCAAGAAATCAGAACTAGAAGCAAATTGTACAACACATTGTAYGCTTTGTGTAATAGAGAAATGATTAAAAATCAGCTGCAAAGCAGAGTCCAACTTACTTGTCCTCATCTCCATGTTAGGCTGTAAAACACAGAGCCTGGAAAGCAAGTGTCTTGCATAATTTTCATTTAACTCACAGGGCTGATTCATGCCAGTAAATGCTGAAACCCCACCTCATAATTGGGAGAAGTAATTTCCATTCCATGAGTTTTGCTCGAAGCTAATGCATGCTATTACAAAACACCTAAAGTAAAACTTTAACCATTTCTCTTAGCCCAGCTGTGAAGTTCAAACTGCTTTTTAAAGTTAATTATCATGCTCTGACCTGCACATATGCACATGTTAAATACAAATAAATCAATATGGCAAGCTTGTTCTTGTTTCAATTTGCTCTTTAAAATTAGCATACTCTTGCTTTGCCTATCAGATATGAGTCTGATGGTATCTCACAGATTAAAGTTTTTCATTTGTCTCTTTGTAGTTCATTTGCTATTTTATAAGCGCAAAGTCCACAAGGGAGTGTTGGAAAGCCCCATGATTTTCCTCAATGTTCCATTTTACCTTTTTATGTCCAATGTAGCTAGCACATGTGAAGAAGTACACATAGCCAGATGGCTCTATAGTGTCCCTACACACAAAATCCCTGAAAAACATAAGTGACTTTAATGGTCATTCATCCCTGAGCAAAGTCTTTTTGTTGTCTTTTTTCTATATTTTCAGTAGCATGTGTTTCTGCTCTTACCTACAAAATCAGTAGTATTAAGGAAAAAAAAATTTTTTTTTTTTTTTTAATTCAAGCAAAAGTATTTGGGGAGGGTGGAACCATCGTAGATGCTAGTGCTAGTATTTAATGATAAATTCTTTTTTTCCTCTGACTGATACTGCCTTCCATTACACATATCCCAAAAATCTCCTAAAAGAGGTTTTCGTATTTGTTCTGTGGTTTTCTGTGCATTTTCCTTTGAATCACCCTGCRTAGATCACAGCAAGAGCAAGAACACTGGATTGGCTGATTCACTTCTGCTGCTTGGTGTGGTGATCTCTAATTGCACTCAGTTGTGGGGATTTTCCAAAGCAGGCAAGTGATTTCTCCTTTTGCCAGGGCGCTGCTGTCAGACCGAGGCATTCCAACATCACCACAGTTCAGGGATGAGCAGCATCATGTTCACAGCCACACTGCCTGCCCGTGGACACAACTCAGTTGGGTTTAAGATCAGTTTAAACGCTGCTCTAGGGCAGCGAGTGTTACACATCTCTGTATTATTTATTTTTGTTAAGGAGGAGAACTGGAAGAGCATCAATGTTTTTAAGGACTTGTTATCTGGAGAGTTTGGTTCATCTGAAGGCATTAGCTAATTAATCTTCAAGATGTGATCTGAAGTGGATCRAGCTTTTAAAAATTCTGGATCAATTTCTTTTCTGGCATCAGCTACAAATCAGACTTTTCTGAGGAAGGACCATCCCATACTTTTGTATTCTCTGGGATAGTAAGTGCCATATAATACTGGAATTTCTTGCTTGAAGAAAGCACTAACTTTGCTAGCCTGGCACCGAAGCCAGGCACTAAAGCCAGGTTCACTGTCTTTGAAATACGTGTGACCCCCAGCCCATGCAGATGAGCCTTTACACAAAGTAACCAACAGCYACAGGCCATAAAGACATCCACATGTATAGACAAAATTTGTTTAGTCAGGATGCTGCATTCAGGCTACTCCCTGCTCTCTGGCTGTAACACCATTGTTATTGACTGCTTTGGTTAGTATGGCCAGAGTGTGTAATAGTTGGAAACAAAACTGTAACTCGAGTGTGYGCACTGATTCATTGTGGGTACTTGTTTACTTGTTAACATATTTCTGGCTGTGGGAGATGGCTCCAAGGGCATCACGAGATGCGCTCCCTCAAAGTACTGCTGTGACAGTACCCTTGCACAGCCTCGACCAGATCAGAGACCATCTCCCTCTGCAAAAGTGAAAATCTTGATCCAAAAGAAGTTTGCACCCAGCAGGTCAGAGCTGCACAGGACATGCTTGCAAGACAGCTTAGGAAAACSTAAACCAGAATTCAAGTGATATTGCTTGGAGGATGCTTGTGGCTTTAACGGAGCCGACACCGTGGGTAAAATTTTCAGTGCTGTAAGTGCACAAATCTTTGCAAAGGGGAAAGACTGCTCAGTGTACCGTAGGGAAAACTGAGCTCGAGCAAATACAGCTCCCACTCTCTGCAAAAGAGCTTCTGAAAGCTGGGGTAAAACTCCTGGATCAGTCAGGATATTGAATACAACCACTGTTCTAATGCTTCTCTTACTCTTCCTCGCTTTTGAAGTTTTAAATAGAGGAAATCATTSGAGGGGAGTGGGGGGGAAGAGCCCCCTCCGAGGGGTCTGGCTGTCACCCCGCACCGCAGTCCGGTCTCATTCCCTCTTCACAGTGACACCTACCGGCCTCCCGACCGCGCCCGCATCCTCCGCCCGACCCAAGCCCGAGCCCG
>NW_026623526.1:831799-838752 GCF_030028575.1 Malurus melanocephalus
TTTTTTTTTAATTTATTTTTTCCCTCTGCCATGAGCCAGGTTTGGAATTAAAATGCTCTGGTAGCAGGAGTGGAGTCTATAAACTGATAGAAACCATATAGAAATCGATATTACTGGTTCCTCCAATAGCCGGGTAAGCACAACTTAAAAGTTCTCTTTCTTTGCTGTAATAGATGTGAAATGTCTCTCTGATGGTTGAATTTTGCTGCTGTTCACAAATAGTTAAAGCAATGTTTTCCAGATTGGCATAGTCTCTGTTTGGCAGGGGCTTTTTTTTTTTAGCCCTTCATTTCATTTCTTTCTTCTGCTGAATGATTTTCCCTACAGGATTTAAGGGTAGGACCCAGCCTGTAGCAAATGACACCTGCACAGCACTTCCTAGCAGAGCGATACTGTACTTTCCAAAAGCCATGCAATGTGCTGCCAGCGACCTCCGTGGCAGGGAAACTTCTCCGCTCTACTTTAGTAGCGGTTTGTCTGTTTGTTTACAGTTAGAATAGAGTGTAAGAACCGAAATGCAATTAGACGCTGCWTTTTGTCTGTCCTGTAAGATCCTTTCAAAGTATTTACAGTGCTTTGGGTCTGTGTGTTGTCAGGAGAGATCATGTGCACTGGACATGCTGAATATAGTATCATGACTTGCTGAGATAAATTCAGAGCTGGGATATAAGCCCAAAGCAAGAGTCAAACCTACAGTGAGCTGTCAGTTACCAGCTCTGTAAATCTCTGAAATTAAACCTATTTCCATTAGGTAACTCACATGTCAGACACCCTGAGGTACCTTTTTGGCACTGTATGCATTTATTATTTATGTGTCTAACAGCTGGGTAGGAACCATGCTGCTCAGCATTTGAATCTTATATTTGCCTGTCACTTCTGTGTTAACGGTGAAGATCTGCAATTTGAGCAATGAAATGTAGCAATGTTTCACTCCTCTAACTGATTACACTAGAATTGGCAGGAGGCACGAGAGTGGGAGGGAAAGAGAGCTGAAAGGGGCTTTTTTCTATTATTGTTTCCTTCAGTATTCTTTAAAGGAAGAAGGAAAGCCGCACACTTGTTCCTCTTTGACTTTTTATCTTTATTGCRAAGAAAGCATAGTGCTACTACTGTAAAATACTAATCCCATTGCATCTGTTAAATCACATGTTCTGTATGATTGGCTATTTSTTTTGGCCGGACGGAGAAATTTTATCGGGATTTAATGCCATTTCTGTCTTAGAAGAGGGGTAAGTTAAAGGATATCCCATGGGCTAGTCACAAGGTTTTAAATTTAAAGCCCACAAAGCAACATTAGTACTAGAGTTCGTGCAGCCTGTTTAAAAATTATTCTTGGCAAAAACTCTTCAACTATCATTTTATTAGTTAACAGACCCGTTGAGATAATTTGAAACTGGGCCAAAATGGATATGTTTCTCCTACAGACCCGATCTGTAGCTGGCAAATTTCTGACAAGGTTGTTTGTGTCAATTAACAGAGTTGTAGAATTGCTTGATCTTGGTGCATTTCTCAGTACTCAGAGCAAATAATGCAGGAGAGTTTAGAGTGTGGGCTGCAGAGCTCTGCACTTTCCTTGCACACTCTCCATCCCACCCCCAACTTGATGTGAAGTGCTCGTGCAGAGAGAAGCCTTTCCAAGCGATTTCCAGTGAGTGGGCAGGGAATGACAGAGGTGGTAATAAGATACAGGGCTTTTACCGCYGAGGCAGTGGTGTGGATCCAGCCCAAAGTGGTGCTGACCTCAAGTCATCCCTGCCTGACAGCTCATTCCTGCCGTGCTGGGGTGGTTGCAGCCGGCTCTTTAAGGACAGGTGTGAACCTCAGAGGGACCGGATGAAATAGAAATAGTGCCTGTAGAAATATTGGCTTCCACTGGAGGGACTGGTGTGCTGGAGCAGAGCTTAGGTAAAGAACTGTAAAATGACTGCACAGGTAACAAATCTCTTCATCAAATAAATGTGTAGCCTTTAATGCTATCTTCTAGCTGTAGGGGTTATATCTTTCAAAGTGTTTCCAGTTGCCATAGAGTCARATTTATCACCAGACTGATTAACTAAGAAGTGGTGTGTAGTAGAAGAGCTATTTACATCAAAAAGAAAAAGAAATATATAAGCAGTGAAGTAGAATGGGTCTGAAATTATACTGTTATTTATTCTCACTTTTGCAACTGAGCTGAAAAGTTCTTAAAATAGGTGGAAAGAAATTTGCACTTCACAATTTTTTGGAGATAGGCAGTTTAGGAGCAGATGTGGTACATATATGCARTGTTCAGCTTCTGGTATTGGCTGGGTTTTCTGGATCTAGTCCAAAGTCCATTAGAATTATAAGTAMAGTGCCACTGACTTCAGTGAGCTCAAGTCCTTCCTGAGCTAAGGAAAGATACAGAGTTTTGGAGTTTTCTGATTCTCTGAGTTGCTCAGACTTCTGAGCAGCTAACTCCTGTGAAACGACCATAGATTCCATAGATGTGTGGGAGGAGTAGCAGAAGTATCAAGTGTAGGGAACTGCCCGACTCTGGGAGTGCTCTGTAGCAGCCAGTGAGAGCAGGTGAGTATCCTGAAAGGAGCTAGCCCAAAAAGCAAATGTTGACTAACAGTTTCAAGTATGTCGAAACACTTTTGGTTTCATGTTTTTGAAATTAATGACATTCATGGCCAGAATTTCTTAAAATAAAAGTTTGATGAGGGTGATTAGTGAACTCAGCTTACTAAAACTTAAAGCTCATTTCCAAGCACCCTTGATTTCAAACGTAAAAAGAAAAGAAAAAAGCCCCAAACCAATAACCCAAACCTCTCCCCACAAACATGAGGGAGAGATGTCTAAATATATCAGCCAGATTTTTATTYGTGAAATTTTATCTCCTGTCCTTGCTTTGCTCTCCCTTGACATTTAGTATAATTATCTTTCCAGCAGGTGGAATTGTCTTAATTTGAAATAAACTAATAGTGTAGTCTGCCCTAGCCAAAACTTGGGCTCTGTTGGTTCCTACTAACAGGCAGGGAGCTCCTTTTGTGCCACCACAGAAGACTACTGGGGAAGACCATTTTCAGATGCACAAAGAAAAAACAGAAGTTCTGTGCCTCCTTCACATCAGTAATTATGGCTTCAGCTAGAAGAGGTGTCTAACACAATCTTTCTATACGGTTGTTTTTGCTCTAAAAGGTTGTATAAGAAGAGTAATGTGATATCTCTATCTTTCAGGTTTYGTTTCTTGGATATTAAGTTGCAAATCTGAAGAGATGGCATTTCTGGCAGTGAAGGTGTTGATTGGGATATTTATTTACTTTAGCAGCGTAAAAGGATCTTCCCAGCCTCAAGCAAGGGTGTTCTTAACATTCAATGGTAAGAAAGAAGATAAACATTCTTAAACAAATGTTATGATTGAACAATTTCTTCTTCCTCTTAAATTCAATAACTGACTATAACTTGTCTTTTTGATCTGTGCCTACAATTATTATTTTTGGTTTGTGTTGCTGAGGCACCTGTCAGCCTAAATTTAGTTCTTTTACCAGAATCTACCTATATCTATAGATACATARTATATAATTAATCATTAATAAGACTTTATTTTGAGTTATTATAATTTACAATTAAAKGTTTTCTTTCTTAATTTTGCTTGGGAAAAAATGTAACAAATGAGATGTGGTGGAGTGTTTATGGTTTGAGTTTCTTTCATTTGGTGCCCAGCTGAGACACTTTATATTCTGAAAATGAGGCTGCCTGAAGGTTTACCAAAATAGTTAGCCAGGAAGAGGCCTTTGAAAAAATATCATTCYTTGTGCACTTTGTGTAGGATGTACATAGCATGTAATAATCACTGATGCCTGCATACTGCAAACAAGCAGTAAAACCCATGATTTTCAAAAGAAAGTCYCTTCTGAAATGCTGAGCAGTACCTTATTGCTACAATTACCCAAACATTACTTTAATAGTAAAGTAACTTACACTGCTAGTCTTAAATCTTGCTGWTTTTAGCCACCAATTCAGACTATATGCGTTCTTCAGCTTATAGTGTCTGTTAAATCTGAGCTGAAATTTCCTGTTATTAAGTATAGGGGCATTGACTTTTTCCAGCCCTCTGCCTTTGCTGTGATTGTCTTTTGAGGGATGAGGGCTTGCTGTTCCCTGCACTGACACTATTTCTATTAGGGTGGTGTCTGTGGTTCATTGGTGTGGGGATGCCCTGCCACTACCTTGGCAATATTCTGTGTGCTSTAAACAGTCTTTAAAAATAATCATTGCTGGTAAGTGTCTCAAACTTCTACTGCCACAATGATCGTAACTGTGTGAACGTGAGACTGAGGAACATGCAGAAGGAGACCTGCTACATTAGACTTTCCACAAATACCAACCAGACTTTGAACAATTACAAGGTGCTGTATATTATAGWGTATGGGWCCCTAAACTGATGAAWACAGTACTTAACAGGTGTAAAATAGAATGGTTCTGGTAAAAGAAATAGTAGGAATTGAATTCCAAGAGGGAACTTGACTTCAAATGAAGTAGAGATAGGAATTTTTCCGTACTTGAAATCTACACTGACTTTAGTGTAGATGGATAGTACTGTCTTGACACAACCCAACACAGAAGCAAGTTTGGCTGTGGTTGTGTGTTACACTGCAGGTTTACCACAGYTATGCAGAGCAGGCTGATTTGGATTTCCACATTGTCCCCTTGGTGGCCTTGAAAGTAATCTGGGTTTCCCAATCTCTGGTGTGACCATGAAGTAGGAAGTGTTTTTGTGGTATTCAACCTTGTGAGTGGGAAAGAATTGTAATGAGAAGGTTTTAACAGGGATTCAAGAGATTTTGTTTCATCACAGGTGTCCTGCAAGGCTGAAACAGTGAAGCAGCCATAGGGCAAAAGGCCCCAAACCTAGGAATTGAAAAAAAATACTGAATTGAACCCTTAGTTTCTCTGTCCTTCCCTGAAAGGAGGTTGTCCCTCCTTCCTTTAGAATGGACTATGACAGCTTTATGCTGCAGTGACCCCATTGTCCGGTGAGGTTCTGGCCCCAAGAGCTCTGCCCCCTGTGCAGTCCTGGGGACACAGCCTTCCCTCACTGATTTCTGCTGTAACCCTGCTTGGCTGCCTTGGTTAGAGAACCTTGCAATACTAGCTGATTTTCTTAAAGCTGACTTTTTACTTTCCCTAATACTTAACAGTCAACCTTTAAAASAGAAATTGCATTTTTAGGTCCTAAATTTTTATTGGGTCTTTTGAAGTCGTAAAAGTAAGAAATGAATTATGTGTTTTATAATATGAGAAGTATGTCTGAAATAAAAAGCTAAGCTTTTCTTATAATATATAAACAGAAGTTTTATCTTTTAAACCTGATTTYCAGATGGTATGAAACAACTTCCATTATGTGAAAAGGGTTTGCAGGTTGTTGTGTATACCAAGGTAATGGCACCACCTGTAGTATGAACTTATGTTCTGTAAATCTTTGTTTACTTACATGAGTAGAGATACCACAGAAGAAGGTGAAACTTTGTATTGTCCTCTGTGTGATAACACTCTTTCTTCATAAGCTTCTTCATAGCTTATTGTTTTTAAATTATGTAGAAATAGTGAGTTATTGGCAGTCGTCTCCTTGCCCTGAGAAGCTGTCAGTTTTTATGGAGAATTGTCACTCTTTTAAATTGCATCATTTGAAAATAAAACCATAATTAGGGCTCCTTATGTTTWAAATGACATTAGACTATAAAGACAAGTCATTCAAGCTTAGGATACTTACATGATATTTTTCAAGTTCTGAATTGGATCTGGCATGGTGTCTSCAATTACATTGCGTAAGTTTTGGGGGTAGAATGTATACAGGAGGACAGAATGAGTGATGCTTTTCAAAGCTAACCTGCTSCTTCAGGATCAAGTCAATTGAGCTTATTCACATTGCAGCATTTCTCATGGGAAAATCCAGCAAGTATCTTGACCTATTCTGTTTTTCATCAGGAAAGATAAAAATGCGAATCATTTGAATCATGGGCTGCTTTTCTCTTTGCCATCTACTTCATTAAGAATCAAATGTAATTAAAAAGTGCGCCTGGGTAATACCTCAAGAGCCTGATAATAGGGATTTTGCAATTAACTTCAATGGATGAAGGACTGCAACCCTAACTTCTATTTTTGAAATCAAAAGCCTGGCCCCTTGTCTAATTAAAATGTAGCTCATGACTTCGCTGAGGTTGTTAACTGTGCGTATGACGTGAGTGTGGAACTTACTGCTGTCTGCACCCTGAGTGGCTTGAAAATTGCAGAGCTCTACAGAACCCCCAGGCCTGATTCCTATTGCTTTGCACCTTGTATAGCCATTTACTGAGCTGAAAGGAAGGGTCAGGCTGGAGCTGAACTGCTGCTTAGCTCAGGTGAAYGTGGTTGTACAGAGCTCTGGGGCTATGGAGAACTGGGAATAGGGGATCTCAGTCTGCSTGGAGCGGTTTGGCACCACCTAATTGTCCTGTTCGATGGTGATGGCTCAAACCACTGATATTTGTACAACAYCTGCACTTGAAGAGCCACTGCAGCTGAAGAAAGAGAGAATGAAAGATGGCCYCAGCTTTTTCTGATTCTGAAATTGCAAAGTTGGGAAGCCTGTGGTGCAGAAGTGTAGGGAATCATTTGCTGTGTTCCCGCTGAGCATACAGGAGTGGGGGGAAATAAAGGACTCTACATGTCTCCCTACACTATTAATATGCTTTTCCCCTCCCTGCTGCCTCTTCTGGCTCCTTGTCCCCTGAATAGATCCTTTTTAATCTACTTAAATCACCTATCATAATTTAAAGCGCTGTAGTTTATTTTCTCTGCATAGCAAAAGACTTACCTTATCTGTTTATGAACTATCAAGTGTGGTGCCTGCGGTTTCTCAAGCACCATGCATTCCTCCTTGTTACTGCTTGTTCCTGAGCAGATAATTGGGGGCTGTATCCTTCAGCCTTTACAGGAAAAAAAAAAAA
>NW_026623526.1:839562-868954 GCF_030028575.1 Malurus melanocephalus
AAAAAAAAAAAAAAAAAAAAAAAAAAAAAAAAAAAAAAAAAAAAAAAAAAAAAAAAAAAAAAAAAAACCAAAAAAGGAGGGAAAAGAGATCCATGGTTTAATTGTTTTTACATGCATAACTCTTGAATGTTCATATAGTAGTTGCTTAATTTTCAGCAAATTGTGAAGAATATTTTCTCAAAATTAAATGATTTGTGGATTTCACAACTTCATTGATCTTAAATAGTGCTAATTTAGAAAGTGTTGAACATCAACAATGTGAAAATTTTTCCAATTTAATTGTATCTCACTGGAGATCTGAAAACTTAATTCTGAATGCTTCCAACTAAAAATCAAATTCTTATTTATCTTTAGYAGTGAGGATGGTATTTTTGCAGTTTGTAATAGAATCATAGAAWGTTTAGGGGTTGGAATGGATTTTAAGGATCAGCTGGTCCCAACCCCCCTGACATGGGTGGGGACACCTCTCATTAGATGGTAGTTTTCAATGCCTATTCCACCTTCTTTGACCACTGCCAGCATTGGGGTATCTCCCTGCCCACCTGTTCCAGTGTGTGACCACCCTCACTGTAAAAAAATTCTTCCTCATATCTAACCTAAAAATCCTCCTCTTTCAGTGTGGCGCCCATTRCTCCTTGTCCCATCMCTCCAGTTCTGACAAAGAGCCCCTCTCCAGTTTCTCTGTAGCCCCTTCAGATACTGGCAGGTTGCTGTGAGGTCTCCCCCCAACCTTCTCTTCTCCAGGCTGAACAGCCCCAACTTCCTTGGCCTGTCTTTGTACTGGAGGTGCTCCAGTCCCATTATCAACTTYGTGGCCTCCTCTGGTCTTGCTCCAACAGTTTTGAGTCTTTGGACACCAGGACTGTGCACAGTATTCCAGATGGGGTCTCGAGCTGACAGCTTTGATTGTTCCTAAAGACAAATGGCTGATATACAAATTTTAGTTTTTGTGGGTAATTTTTAGACTTCTATCTTCTCTGTAGATTTTTTTACCTTATTTTTCTTTTGTTTGTGTTTATTGGTTTTCTCTCTGTTAACATAAAGAGAAGCTTAATGCAGTAAATCTTGTATTGAAATTAAATTGTTTGAATAGGCTTTGAGTTAAAAAAATCAAATATATTAAAGGCAACATTATGTAAAAACCTCATACTCTTTCTACAGTTCCATGGATAAAGGTTCCACGTGCCAAATGACATTGAATCTGCTTATTTTCACACTCTTGTTCAGTGGCAGTGGCACTGAGTTGGCTTCACTGTTGTTGTTGACATGAGTGCACAAAGCAGGATAATTTAATGTATTATTTCTGTATTTAATTAAATTGTGCCATGTAATTTGACTTCAGTTATGAAAATGGTCATGAAATAAAGCTGAAGTCACAGGTGGTGTTTGGTCCAGTTCTGTGTTTGTGCACTAAAATTACTGTAAATGCTAGCCTTATGGAAAAGCACAAATAAGTATTTTTAAAATTAAWATATTTTTTATTAAAAATTAACAAAGGTAGTTAATTATCAGGCAACAATTACCAGCCTACAAATTTGATCCTACTCACCTGAATTTGACAAAATTTGTGAAAAGTTGTTGACTTGTTTTTTCTTGCACGTTAATAAGTAGGTGTGTTATTTAAGAGATTACTTACTTCCTTTATTCTCTTATGTTCCYGAACTCAGTCAATTTGACCTGTATCTGAACCAGCCTGTGGTTTTGTTTGTTTTTTTTTTAATTTTGGTATGAAAAATCAAACTTTATCTTAGAACATTTTGACAGATTCTTCACATCTTGGCGTTSTCTACTTGTCATAGAAGAAAGCAGCTTATCTTGGCCAATTACACTGCTCTGTCATTACAATTCTTCCTTGTGTTGCCTGTCCAAGGCAAATGCTGTAGTCCCCATGTAGGCAGTTAYATTGCCATTATTCCGCAACACATCTTATTTTTTATGTTTAAAAAAATGTGATGAGAGAGAAATGGCATAGACATTTCTAATGYTCCATTTTTTTCAGGATTGTTCTGGTACCAGTAACAAGAGCTCCTCTGTGAGCCATTTCCATACTGGATGAGCTCACAGTGCACTTTGATATGTAGTGCTGCACAAGCCTTTTTTGTGTATCAGATGTAATTAGTGACGTGACTCACAATAATTACTCATTTTATTGAAGTGCGTTGACTGAGATCCTGCCATGAATAAATACATAGACGAAGAATTTATCCTGTTATTTGAACTGGCTGTTCCCTCAACATGTGTGTTTTGTTCTTTTCGGTGCTGACTTTTCAGTGTTCTCAATAACACTCCTTAATAAAAAGACCAGGCACTGTTTCTCAGGGAGAGGTCTTTGTCTTAGGGACGCACTTTACTGATTCACAGTGCAGCTCCTCAGCTCATCTTACATTCACACAGCAATGGCTCAGCAGACACCAGGTTAAAAGAAGGCTGTGTGTTTTTCCCTGATCAATTGATTGCAGAGCTGAGGTCTCAGGGATACAACTAAGGATGGAAACGTGTTCCATTACCTGTATGAATKAGAGGGATGTTGGATCTCTCTTACTGGGAAGTGTGCAAATCAACATAAGTGTGTTTCCAGGAACGAAGAGAATGTGATTAACGGAGAGTTTACACTGGTCCTCCCTTCCCTTCATATCTCCATCCTTGTTCAACGCAAACTTGGGGCAATTCCATTTTCATCATTACTTCATCTGCCCTTGAGATGGCCTCTCCCAGGAAGYAGAAATCCTGGTGAGTGATTTACTGGAGCTAAGACTGGTGTAACAGTGGAAAGAAGATAAGGAGGAGTGATAGCTCTGCCTCTCCCATGAAACCACTCTGGAGCTGGGACCACCATACCCTTTAGAGAATTTAGCTCTTCATCTTATCTTTGTGAATGTAAGGCTAATTATTCTTCCTTGAGAAGAAGTTTCTTGATTCTTTCGTGGGTGAGGTTGGTTCCTGCTCCTCTGTGCAGCAATATTTGGGATATTCCCAGCTACCATTCTAAYCCAGCAAATCAGATATGCAAGAGTGCTACAAAGGCACCTCAAATACCACAACTAATATCTCAGATTATATGAAGGGTTTTTTTTCAGAAACACAGTACTCATAGTTTAACTTATAATTTTAGAATGCTTTTATTCCAAGGTAGCATTTTGAAGATGTCTGGCTGCCATCTTACATCTTATCTTCAAGAAACCAGCCCATGGTATTTCAGCATTATCAGGAAAGAAAATGAAAAAAATTSTGGAACTCTTAATTARATCACCYTGATAGGAAAAAAATCTATGGAAAGCATTTCACCATTGCTTCAGTGAGTTCTGTCAGGGAGTCCCAMGAAATGCAGGATGGAACTCTGTGTGTTATCAGGAAGAGAAAGTGAATTTCAGTCTGGTGTGTGAATGCCCTCAAATCACCATGAGCTTAAAGCCTTATCTATGAGCACCTTTCAGTGCTGAGCTCTTAATTTTTAATTTGGCCACCATCTCCCAAGTGTTACGTGACATTCTTAATGACATTGATAATTCTGAGGAAAAAAGAAGAGTTTTGGTTTTGTTTGAGTTTTTAAATTTTCATTTGGGGGCTGTTGGTAAACACTTGTTATAAAATACATTCTGTTTTTAKGAGAAGGTTGTATTCCCAGTAAAAATTTCAAATGCAAATATGGTTTTGTGAAATTCAACTTTTAGTAACAGAATGGGATGAATACCCAAACTATTGAACTGTTCTGTTTAATCTTACTGCTCTGGAATAAATTATTGCTTCACCAAAATTATCTTCTAGAATGTGARTGAGGAGATAGCACAATCAGCTGGGACTGCCAAGTTTTTTAATGGRAAGAAAATGTGTATTGGCAGTTACTTCTAATTTTTTTTTTCTTTTTTTAAAAAGAACCCAAAATTAAGCTGAATCCAAATTCKTTTAATCACAGGCACTGCTTTCAGCCATTAAGAAGGTCAGACTGGAATTCAAAAATTTTTTTAAAAAAGTTGTTTTGGAATTACATGTTAAATGTGTGACGGATTAAAATTCGCTTTCAACTATCGTCTCAACTATTGTCTCATTTTAGAATTTCCTTTGCAATTTCACAGTTCTGATATTGCTTTGAAATGCAGCTGAAAAACACAAGGTCTAGTAAATTCTTCCCTGAGAGTAATAGGCTTTCTTAGTCACCTGTTCTGCTCATTTGTTGTTGCTTCTTAGATTTTTTCTGTTATTTAATAACATTTATGTTTACCATTCTTAATGAAAAATATATTTATTTTTAAAAGCTTTGAGTTATGCAGAATAAATCAATTTATGTCAGCTCAGAATCAATTAAATTGGGCAAACATCTGTGTAAATCAGGCTATAGCTCTCTGACTCCCAGCTTAATGGAGCTGCAGAGTTAGATTTATAGGGATAAGAGAAATATCCAGGGAAAGTGTCTGATCCCTCATTTAGCTCARTTGTCTGGAATGATGAGGTTCGTTTTCTTTCCTTCTCATGATGCAAAGTTTTGAACAGCAGAAGTAGCAGGTGTGGGTGCACACCACAATTGTTAGTGTAATAGGAAACAGAAAGGGAAAGACAGTAACAGTAGATGTATTCATAATCCTGCAATAATTTATTTTTAATGCAAAAAGGTATATGTATTCACAACAGGGTCATAGATACATCAGTGGGAACASTGAATTTTCTGTTTGTTGATCCCAAGCATTTGACTAGGTTTGAACKTAACACTCATACAGAAAACCCTTGAAAGCAGCTACTGCTCTCAGAAGGCTGGATTTTACTTATCCACTGAGATATCCCCTGAGCCACACAGCCRGCCAGGGAATCAAACACTGTTTTCCTTGCTTCCAGCACTGTCCCACACCACTTTGGCCTTGGGATACACATCATAACACAGTTTCTATAGTCCTTAGAAACTCCTCCTTGTCTGGGATAACCAGCCTGATTGCCTCTCATTGCAKCTTTCTGAGACGGTCTCTGTGAATGCTGAGTGCTCTTACAAGGCAAATATCAAATTAGAGCACAAAAATGTGAGCACTTGCATTTTTAGAATGGCACTTTCTGKTTTTTTTAATATCAACCAATTAAGATGTTATTTTCAAGGAGAGGCTTGGCATTCTTTCAAAAATTTACTTCTTGAGGCCTGAAAAGGATTTAGTTGGCATGGAGAAGTGATCCCAGGCTTAGATTTTTGATGGCTTCAACGTGAACACAGCTGGAATTTTTTAAGCTGATTCAACTCAAAACCCACTTCCTGCCACTGTTGAAAATAATGCACTATAATTTTTTTTTTTCCTAAAGCGGACAAACCTACAGCAAAGACAAAAGAGTTTAGAGCCCCCATGAGGTGTTTTATTGTGGTTTGCATTAGAAACTGTGCATACACAGCCATTAAATATGAAAATGTCTATAAAGCCATTACTTCTCATTTAATAACTTACCATCTTTCAAGCTTTGGTAAGTCCCTTTAAAATGAGAAGGATGTCAGTCTTCCATTTCTCCAGTAGGAACATTTTTTTACTTATGGTACATACAAATGTAAGACCTTTTCAAACAGAATCTTGAAAATCAAAGTAGGTAAAGAATCATTTTCCACTAATTTTTGTTCCATTGAATGTTTTTTTTCAAGCTCCCTCCTTACTGTTTCCTGCTCTCAGGTAAACGTGTTCTGAAGTTCACACCAACAACTGAAAGGCTAAGCTGCATAAAATTGTAAAATAATTTGAAGCTTTCAGATGAAGTCAGGTCTACCACTATCTGCACTAGCAGGAGAAGAWCTAGGAACTTGGCCAGCATAGTTTTGCCCACCAGCCAGGTCCATCAAACCACAGACCTTTTTTATCTGGTTGCATTCTTTCCTTTGAGACATAGGAGAATCTGCCTGCACAGTATGTGCTTCTTCAGTTGGTGAATCCATCCTCCCAAACCCCCAGAARGTGAGCAGTGGGTTTATGAAGCATRAGCATGATGCTTGCTGCAGAGAAAGAACATGACTGTTGTGCATTTTTGTGTATATATGCCCCTGGACTAGCTGGAGCAGGCTCTGGGGAAGAGGGGCAAGCAGGAATTCAGCATCTTCTCAGCAGCTGGGGAGAGCAGAGCGACCACCCTGGTGCAGGGGCTCTGAGGAGGCTTTTATAGAGGAAGGCTGTGCCAGCTGAATCAATACTGGGGCAGGGTTCAGACCWACTGTGGTAATTTACAGAGATGTGTTGAATGGGGGGACGATCTAATAGAATTAATTAAAAGTCCCAGCTAGACACGCTTTCTTGAGTTGGATTTTCTTTTTTCAGATGCAGGAATCTGCCTCAAGTATGACTTAATTTCCATTTGATACAAAAAGATACATTTTATTCCGGATTCTCAGAGTGTCATTGCCAAAGACCTTTCCTTCATAAAAATATTCCAGTTATATGCAGCATTGCAGTCCAGTGATGAGACCCCTCTCCATTGCTAATATTATCATAATTATATTTATGCTTCTATCCAGTGCATTTTTATGAGTACTGCTGTTTTGGTATTGGTATTAGTATTGGTACTGGGGTCAAGCACTGACTGCAGGTTGTGAGGCAGCCTGTGCTCCTTGTATGCTCACTTCCTCTCTTGTTCTTAAAGAGGARAAAGAATTCTGCCTGGATTTTTCCAAGAGGCAAGCAGCTGAGTTCATTCTTTTCACTCTGTGTGGTGACTGTGACAGACCTTTGCTTTAAGGTTATTCTCTTTTGCAGGAGGGGACAATGGCATGGGAAGGGGGTTATGGCTTGCTCATGGCTGTTGAAAGCTGCCCTGGCCAGCTGGAGACCCCTTTCAGATTGGGGTTGGATGTGAAAGAAAACATGTAACATCTAAGATCAACTAAACTTGAGATTGTGTGTAACGTCAATAAACCACAGCACTCTGAATAAACAAGGTGGCCACTCACTGTTTACTGTTCCCTTTGCTTATTTTTCCAGCACTGTGTCTGTGACAGCCCCAACCTGTTTGCTGAGCAGCTTGAAATGAGTTTTGCTCAAAATAGGCCTAATTCTTAGCTGATAGGTATGAGTCCTGTGTGGAAATGTGTTAGAGAGAACTAGCAGATTGTGGCACAGTTTTTCCCTAAAAGGCCCGTTAAAGAAAGCAAATATTTATCAATGGAGATTGAAAGGGTGACATAGAAGACATTAGGAGGTGAAAGGGGCTTTAGAGATTACTCACAGGCACAAAATACTGCACCCCAACTCACATAGTATGAGAACATTCAGCCTTAATATCTGCTCCAGAGGTAATCTCCAGTTCCTTTGAAGCTGGCTTCAATCTAATATCAGATCTTGTGTCTCTTTAGGCTCATTTAGGAGGCAAAAATTCTATTTTTTTCATATAGGAATGGAGCGTCGTTGTGGCCTGCTGTGTCATTTATGTGTTAAAGTCTTCTGCAGTCATGCCAATTGATTTGTTTTGACTTATGGAGATGAAAGATCAGAGATTGTTCCGTTTTGGACCCTCCCAGCATAGGAGGTTCTGGTGAAATAGAAARTGCCCTGTGAGGGGCCACAAGGGTGCTGCTGTGGGTGCTGGAGCACATGGTAAGCAGAGTTTCTTCTGGTGGCTGTTTGATGGGCAGAGTCAGACTCTTCTTAGCAGTACACAGTGACATCTGCTTAGATGGTACGATTTTTTTTTTTCTTTTTTTGTTCGTTTGTTGGTTGGTTGGTTGGTTCATTTTGTTGGTTTGTTTTTCCTTTTTTGCTATAAACATACTGACACATTGAAACAGGTTGTACAAGGAGGCAACAGCCYCTGCACTGCTCCAGGAATCTGAAACTCATCTACGTGAGGTCCTGTGCAAACCCACCTCACTTTGGTAGGTAGCTCTGCTCTGAGCAGGGTTTGGGCTGGCACAACCTTCACATGTCATTCGCAGCCTGCATGTTTTGCAATTCTGTGATTTTATCACAGATCAGTAGGTATGACTCTTAAGACATTGGTATCTATTTTGGCAGGGTTTTCAGCAGAGCTTATCTGTTAAAGTGGTTCCGAAGAAGAAAGTTAGCTTCTCTCGAAAAGGTCAGAAATTTGACCCAAATGACCTGGCATCCTGCGTGCCTTTCTCCACAATGAAAGCTATAAACACCCAACATCAGGAATTTTTATTTAGATGCCTACTGCATTGTGCCTGAAGTGTGTGTTTSCAAGACTGAAACCTTGCGTGTAGTGTAAATTGTTTTCTTACAGTACAAAATACAATTGATTTCCCTGGTGTGAAAGGGAAAATCATGGGTCTGTCTGTAGTTGAATGGTAAAATATAACAWGTCCTCATCTAAGGAATGGCAAAAATCCTAGATATGCAGCATTACATGGAATTATATAAGAGCAGTGTCAGATGATTCTGTGTGTGTTTTCTGTGCATAATCTGCTTTGGTCTCTTGTTTAAGAAAAAGATTGCCTTAAACTGAAGTCCTTCATAATATRACTAAATCACTGTATGTTATAATGGACCATGCAGTATGGAGCTAAACTTACAGGTTTAAATAAATTTTCTAATTTATTTATTTATTGATTTACATTCTATTGAACTCCTTTATTACCAAATCAGAATAAAGGTTACATTATATAAATAACATTTCTGACCAAATTCCATGGTATACATTTCATCTCAGAACGGATGCTAGATCTTGTTCTGGTTCTAGCTTATTCTCAAGTTTGCATCTGTGAGTGTGTGTGTAACGTTACATAGATGAGATAAAGCAGACTTTTACAGTACATGGTGTGTTTGTGTCTACTTCTGGGCAAGTTTTATGTTATCTGATGTATTGCAGGTGTATGGAAAAAAATGTTTGCAAAAATATGTAAAATGGCAAGTCCAGAGTAAAAAATTCTGAATTACCTGGCCACATCTTGTTTTGAATACATAGCATCCTAAATTTGTCCAAGCTATTGTGTTTTCTTTCCTTCAAGTGGGTTTGCATGCTCAAGCTTTGCTCTTTGGTGATGTATGCACACAGATCAGCACAGAACAAAATAGTAATGTGATGGGTACTTCTGAGACTGAACTTTTTCAGTCATGTGATTTATATTGTATTATTTTGAATATTTGACAATATTTGCATTAGAATTGTGTTGATTATTAGGCTAGSTAGCATCATGCCTAAAGGAGGTCTGATTAGATCAGGTTGCTTTGAGGCAAGTCCRCTTAAGTCTTTAGTAAATACAGTGGTGGCAATCTCACCCTTTAAAAACAATGTTTCAGTAGCCTCCCACCAGGTCATTTTGCACACAAGTAAGAAGAGTAATTCCYCATCCCTGGAAGTGTTCCAGGCCAGGTTGGATGAGGGTTTGAACAACCTGGTTTAGTGGAAAGGTGTCCCTSCCTATGGCAAGGGAGTTGAAATTAGCTGRTCTTTAAGGTCCTTTTCAATCCAAACCATTCTGTGGTTGATTCTAGGATTTCCTCTTTTTGTTTGCTTTTTGAAACCTAAGAAACTCATTGATCATATCTCTCCATGGAAGCCACATGGTCCAGAAACTTTGTCTTTTCTGGCTTATTTTTAGTCTTGGAAGGTGATTCTTCCATTCCAATGGTGATTTGCTCACTTCAATATCTGCTTGCTGTCTCTTTACCTCACTCTTGGTTCATCTCTGCATATAATATGAACAGAGCCTGACTGTGTCTATTATGATAATTCATAATTTAGCCGCTTTAAAACTGTGTAAGACCCGAATCAGAACCATATCTCTCCCTGTGTTTCTACTTACTGACTGTTAAGTTGTTTTAGTGTTCATTTGGGGAAGAAAAAGAGGATTTTTTGCCTCAGTGTGGTTAGAGTCAACTACTGAGGTGTTTTTTTTTGTTTTTTGTTTTTTGGTTTTTTTTTTCCCAGGGAATGTGAACAAATATGTTTTGAGTTGCCCATGGCAGCTGTTAAGTGTTCCTTGAAGCTGAGTTTGATCATATATGAGGAACTCACCTGATGGCCATTATTAGAGAAATAATTCCTTCCCATAACTCAATTCCTATATGCAGTCTAAAAGAAAAAGCCTGTTTACCAGTTCCATACTAATTTACATTTCGGGCATTAATTCTTGTCACTGRGGGAAGCCAAAGCATTGTGTTATTTGGTAATACCAAAATCTMTTGTATATGAAGAATGAAACAGAATAGATCTCAATTCGCTTCTTTAGATTCTCTGCAGACAAATTCATTCTCTGTGTGGTAAAGGATAGGTGGGTTTTGTCTGTAAAGGGATATTCATTTTCATTTGATCTGCCTTAATCCTGGGGATATGGGTTCAGATCCCAGAGCTATTGAAAATATTAACTTGATGCTTCCATCAGCCTTCAAAAGCTCTGATTGAAGGCTCTCAGCAGCTGTTATCTGCTATAATAAATGCCAATAATAAAAAAGATTAGATGAGCTAAGGATTTTTTTTTTTTTTTTGGAAGAGCAAGTAAAAGTATTTTCGTTGTAAATTAAGTTAGGGGAAAAATCCTTTGATGATTACTTTATTGATAGAAAGTACCAAAAGATTGTTCTTTTCCACAAATACTGCTTAGGATTTGGGGGTCACAGTTCATAGCARAAAATGCTGCCTCTGTTTGCCCAGCTGTCACACCTCCTCTGCCTTGTCTCCTCCTGTATGTGAAGAAAGAGGCTGAAAGCAAGGTAAAGGGAATAACAGGTTTAGTGCTGCTCTTTATCAATGTAAATGGTGTTAACAGGATTAAGACTTTTTGCTCCCATGTGCATGTCCCACCCCAGAGAAATGGCACCCTGGTATTTAAGCACAGCCAAGATACCAAAGTCTCCTGGTGTGGTTTTGGCTATGTAGTGACAGGYAATGGTGATCCCTAGTACAGGAATAAGTCTTGCAAGCTTTTTTATTATGGTTTGTTTTTTGGTTTTTGTTGGKTTTTTTTCGGGTGGGGAGGGGCATTGGTTGTGTTTTGTTTGGTTATTTTATTTTCTTTTTACTGCTAAGTCAAGGTTTAAACAACTGGGAACTGCTCCTTCAGCACAGCCTGGGCATTCTAGACAGAAAGGGCCCTCAGACAGAAGCAAGCCAAAAAGCCAAAACCAAAGGAAACTCTTAGGGAGAAAAAGGATATGGGAAGGATGTTTCTTTAAYGTTTCACTCCAACTTCAATTTTATGGATGTTCCACACAAATTAAAGTAAAGTTGTGTTATAGAACTGTGTGTTACAAAACCGTATGGCACAAAACTTAAAAAAAAAAAAATCCATATTCATGTCTATGTCTCCATATACTTTGAACAGATGCATTTTAATTTCAAAATGGTCCATAGAGGGTTTTGCCCAGGTTTATAGTTTGCATTGCAGCAGTCTTTCTCTGCCTTATATGTTTCCACTTGGTTTTGGCAAAACAAAAGGAAACAGTTAAAAAGACATTTCTCTTTGTGGGGAATAAAAAACCCCTTCTGGAGTCCAGTGATGTCACTGAACTTTGGATCATGGTTGTATTTTCCTGTTGGTGCAGTATTTCAATTAGAAATCTACCTTTAATCACTCTCCACCCTAAAAGAATATGTGCAGTTATGAGCAGAGCAATACAGTATTCAGTGATTTCTTTCACTGTAAGAGAGTATTCCATTTTCTAATGAATGTTAAAACAAAACCAGAATGGATTAAAATCAACTTCTATGTTTTTACATTTTTTGGTATATCCAAACTGCAGCATGAAGCGTTTATCCAGTTCAGAGGTTTCAGGGTCATGGATGTGGTTTTGCATTAACAAGGTCACCTTTACATGTCTTGGGACAGGCCTTGCTGCTCCTCCTGGCACTGATGAAAAGGATGCACATCTGCAACTGTCCCTTCGTCACTGCCCACACCAGTAATTGCCACTCTGTATTATTTATAGAGACTGAGTTGGTTTGCAGTTTTGTTTTTTTCCTGCTTTTCTCTTTAGCCACTATCCAACATGACTGCACCCAAGCTTTTTTTGAGGTTTGTCTGGTGGAAGCAGAATTAAAGATTTTTGTRTACTTCACCATCTCATGACAACTGGCAGCAAATGAAATGAGGCATGTCAAGCAACTACCRCAAAAAGAAATCAGTAATTTACAAGTTCAGACCAAGGTTGAAGAAACAAACCTTCTCTGTAGTTGCTCGGTCTTGTACAGTCTGTTAATATTTTCACATTTAAGAATATTTAATTTTCCTAATTGAGAGAATGTTGCACTACAGTTGAGAAGAAAAGGCAAAATCAAAAGCAGAATACTCTCATTTTCAGCAGAGCAGTGCTAATGCTTATGTTACTCAGAAAAACCTGGGGGTGGCTGAGAAACAATAATTCATTACTGTCTCTCCTGCAGTCAATTAAATGTCTCATACATAGCTGATTAAAGCTGCCTTTTTTCCTCAATAATAATAAGATTAATTTGAAACAGACTGAGAGTAAGACCATTTCTCCCAGCATATCAAAACCTTTAGGGGAAGGAAGGGAAAAAGTAAAACCCAAATGCCAGCCTTGCCAGGTTGAGTTGGATTRTACAGTCAATATCCATAGCTTGTGGTAAGTGCAAAGTTGTTCTCCCTGCTCTGATGTTGACTCCTGTTCATAGCTAGACCTGCTGAATCTGAACCAGTGCACCACATGGGAGAAGTTTTCCACATGGCAAAAGCATGGGTCAGAGAGCTGATGATCTGCGCACAGCTCTAACATAAAGACTGCATGTGGAATCCTAGACAGCCTCGAGTAGCAAAGGACCTCYCCATCTCCAATTTGTCTGCTTTTAAAATAATGTAATTATAGAAGGACTTCAGAAAATGAGTCTCCATGATGTCTTTCTCTTTTTATAAAATTTGTTGTTACTTATTTCCAAGCCCCTTTAAGAGACTAAATACTATTTTGCCAGGCAAAAATATGCATCACCCTTACAGTTTTTCACACTTGCTGTCTCCTCCGATTTGATTCACATTTTCTCCCTTCTGTATCTAGTTCCCTGTCCAAGTTAAAATGTAAAATAAAGTAGAAGAGATGCTTGGGCCCCTGAACACATTGCTGAAAGGTTCGTTTTTCTGCACACAAGTGTTCAGAGTATTTCTCACAGAAGAATAGCATAAATTATGGAGATTCCAGTCACAGAACAGTGAATGGTATTGTCAGTTTGCTTAGGAAAAACTAATGAGGTTGTAAAGAAATACTGTCTGCTTTATAAGAGTAAAATTTGACAGCTGGAAAAACAAGGGCAATAGGCTGGTTTCCATTTTCCATTGATTTTAGCCCCCAACATTCAGAAGACTTCCTTTTCTGCAAAACCACATTCACACTGCCTACACACGAGCACACAATGCTCT
Organism: Malurus melanocephalus; assembly: GCF_030028575.1. NCBI lineage: Eukaryota > Metazoa > Chordata > Aves > Passeriformes > Maluridae > Malurus > Malurus melanocephalus. The sequence continues at coordinate 852,836 of NW_026623526.1, forward strand.
TTTGCTTCAAGCCAGAGGCAGATTAAACTTCATTAGGAGAGCAAGGATTGAGGAAAGTTCAAACTGTAACAGATAGTAATTTGACAAATAAAGAATTAGGGTTTGTTTTACTAAGCCAAAAAATAAAGACCAGGGCAAGGTTCCCATGGCTCTTTTGTGCCTTTAACCACCGGATAGGAATACCATCCCTTTTCATAGTCTGGTTTACATACTGTTTCAGCCTAGAGGACACATACCATGGCTTTTTTAATGCATTTAAGCACTCAGTAGAAGCACACATATCTCTCATTAAATAAAAAGAAAAAAAAAAAGCCTATAAAGTGTTTCCCTTAGAGCAAAAAATAAGAACAGGAGAACTTGAATATGTTCAAAGTATTCATAGGCATATGCACCAGTAGCTCAGCTTAAAATCAACAAGAATGAATGCATTTTATGTTTGAATGGACTTCATTAGCTTTCTGTAACACCATTAAATTCTCGCCCAAGTATCCTCACATTTACACATTCCCAGGCCTTGTTCTAGGAAAAAACAATGGATAAGTGCAGCTGAGTGATACCTGTGGTAACTGATGGGCTGTGATCTGAGAGTTTAAGTTCTCCTCCCTCAGTAGCAAACTGTATAATGAATAATGTGCAGTGGCACAATCCCATACAAATGTCTCTGACATTACTATCTGAAAACTTTTTGTTAATATCTATTGGATGAGCTTCAACAGACAATGTATTTGCTAAATGTTCTACCCTGGAATGCACCGTGTACTGGATGGTGACTGCATGCAAACAACACCACAAAGTGAGGGCTAATACAGAATGATGTGTGGAAATATCTGGGAAAACCATTATGGTCCTGTCTCCTGGACTGGAATGCAAAGCCACCGTGTCCTTGTGACTGTGCTTGTTCTTGAGTTAGGCAYCTCAAACTGGGAGCTGAAGCAGCTCCGTCAAATAAACAAACACTCCAAAAATCTTCAAGCTTCTTTAAACATAACCTGGAACTATCCAGGGGAGAATCTCTGAGGGCAGAAATAGGACACAAATCTTGGTATTTAGTTGTCCTACTCGGGTCTGCAGGGAGGTACCACTATTAGTCTGGAATCTGCAGAAAGAGATTTGCCTGAAGAGAAATGTTTGCATAGTTTACATTCAAAGAACTGCGCAGACACTGCTTTTTTTTCTGCATTGTATATAATAGACAGGAAAGAAAATGTTTTAATTTCCATATTAATTTGGAATCAAAGAGTTGGAGGTTTCAATTCCAGCCCGTGTTTCTTAAATAGTGTTGTAGGTGGGAGACATAAGTTAATTAATGTTCACTTTTCACTCCTCTCCTTAGCCTCTGCCACAATATACCAAAAATAATGCAGCATGAACTGAATTTGACTGAGAAATTTAGGGGGCTCAGATTAGATCTGAGTTGTAAGTGCAATGTCTTGTTTTCATAATTGCTACTTTATAGTAACTCTGTAAAACAGAGAAAATGCCTCCTGGGACAGCCTTTGGATGGTGGAAGACTGGAGCTGTGGTCAGTTGCTTCTGTTCTGTTCTGTTCTTCACATCCACCAAACAATTCCTGCAGGCTGCTGAAGGGGCTTTTGCCACCTGCCCCCAAAATCTTCTCTTTAATTGTCTTCTGCACAGATAAGGTCTCATAGATCAGTTGTTCTGCACATCCAAAACTGAATATTGGGAAACATCTAATTTCAAAGGCTGGTAACACTTTGTTCTGGCTTTAGACTGGCTCCAGATGCCAAAACTGAGCTTATTTTGTGCATGTTGCCAGAAGGTACTCCYGTGCTTGGAGATTTTAAGTTCTTGCTGTTGTGAGTGATCAAATCTGTCAAAGTTCTATTGCTGGTGATCCCCAAAAGCTGCATACAGACCTATAGAGATTCCTGTGTGCTGGAATGGATTTAAGCCCTGGTGAATATCTCYTTTAAAACTTTATAAGGTTAATTAAATTCTCGTTTGGTACTTTGTAAGAACAATTTACTTTATGACTTGAAGGAAAGTACTGCACTGAAAGCAACTATAMAATGATGAAAACTGTGAATTAAGTTTTCTGAACTACTTTTACAGAAGGGGGAAAAAACCCCAATAAAATGAGTCAGGGTGAAAGTAGTACATTTCTTCAAAATAAGGCCTCCATTGTAGTCAATATATRTATCAGAACAATACTAATTTAAGCCCATGAAATGCAGGGCAATACATACTTAGAGCCTAATGCTGAAGTGTGTAATGACTAGAAATTGCTTTATGTTGCAATTAGAATTTGTGCTGACAGTGAAAAATACAGTTTGAAACCGCACATTTGGAATGACTCCCTTTTCTCTCTTCGTCATTCAAGTAGAATTCTCAGCTGTATGTGTGGGGGCAGCTGCATTTACCTCTAATGAAATTATGCCACCAGAGAATTTGGCTCTGTTTCATTAACTTCAGTTGTTTCTTGGAGCTTTTATGTCTTATTCCCTCAAGCAAYAGGATAGATATCTATTCTAGATACTTGTGAATTTGGAATACTKTATATTTTTTGCCTCAGGTAAGGAAGGTATCTAAATCTCTCTCTTTTCCATGTAGACATGTACACGTGTCCCTTTATCTACATGTGCACACACAGGCACAAAAGGTCACTSTGAGACCTCTTTCTTAAGAAATAGAACAAATCAATATTCAAATCCAGTCCTAATGAAAAGACATATTATAAATGTAGGAAGTGCAAGAAACAGAAATATTAGAAATTGTAACTCCCCTAATCCACCTCATTTTAGTGAARAATTGTTTGCTCCAGCACATTTTTGTAGTGCTTTCTCTTGTTCAGTAATGAATGCCTTAAGTACAGAAACTTCTGAGCTGTTATTTCAGGAAGAAGAATTATTTTCTAACTATAAGGCTTTGTTTTCTATTTTGTAACTCTTTGTAACAGTGAATTATACTTCTGTGCACCATCCTAATCCTATTCAGTTTGAACAGTGAGCACTTTCACAGAAACTCTTGCTGTGTTGCTTTACAATCAGTTTTTGACCTTGCTGGCCATGCTTCAGTTTGTTTGTTTGTTCATGTTTTCTTGATGTTCCTCCATAACTCAGTCTCTTAATTCTCTTGAATTCTTACAGTGTTCCAAACTTGTGTCACTTGTCCTTCACTTTACTGATACTGAAAAACTTGAAAAGAAAGTTGGTTGTTCCATGGACAAACTCAAGGTGGTAAATAGCTGTTTTATGATGGGGTTCTTCCAGGTAGGGCTCAAAGTGATGCTAAATACATTTCARAGCATTTTTAATTTATTTCTTGCAGGTGCACACGCCTCTATTGTTCTAATGGTAATTTAATGTGTGCAGATCCAGACTGACTCCCTTGAAGTTGGTGAATATGCATCACATRCCTAATTGTGTGTTAAGGGATTAAATTTAAAGTAGTAAAAGTGCAGTGAGCCAAGTCCATAGGCTCACTCACGTATCAGCAGTGACACAGAACCAGAGAAGTAATGAAGCCAAGACTTTGAACAGCTCTATTTACATGCTTATGTGGATGCTGTTTCCTGAATATTGTTATTTTGCTGTTGACTCACCAGCCCATACAAGTGCATAGGGCTGCACTCTCAACTTTTTAATTTATGCAGGCACAAGTCTGTTCTTGTATTCTGAAGGTCTTGTGTGCAGAACAGCAGCATTAATTAGAGAGTGTGTCTTACCACAGGTTTTCAGACTAATTCATCCTAGATTTTACCAGTTAGCTTGACTGGAGATGGAAATCCCAGGTTTTGCCTATGAAAGGAAATGGTACCTGAAGGTCACTCAGATAATTTTCTTATTGGCACCTGAGACAGRATGGCCCTGTCAGGTGTGTTGGGGGAGGCCTGTGTGGAGTTGGATTGCTGGTAAGAGCAGGTAGTGATGCTTSATTAGGCTCCTTATCTCAGGAATTTGTCTCCTCACCCCCCTGCATCGCCTCAGTGTCAGAGCAGTCTGCTGGTTAGACAGATCCATTGACGATGTAGGGACCAGACCAGTGAGTGATTCTGTGTGACTGATACTGTCAGTATTGGTACTGGTGTTGGAATATTCCAGTGTAAGCARATTTCATCAGATTTGTTTGTAACAAATCTTGCTGCCAATGCTAAAACCTTTCTTTCTCTCTACATTTTTCATCTGAGTAGATACATCTCTTCTGCTGAGGGTTTCATTTCAAAGCAGGATTTTGACTTGCCTATAAACCTGTGCTCTGAACAGCCTCATACTTTACCAAGAAGGATGTTTAGGTCTGAAGTTCTGCGTGAGCCTCAGGCTTGGTGCAACTGTTTACTCAGACAATTGTCAGAGGTGCCAGCAGTTCTCATTACACAATTTAGCAGTCTGCTGCCTCCCTGGCCTTCTTTCAGCATCAAGACATAGTCTGCAGAAAGCAGCCTCAGCATGCCCTGAAAGGAGATGAAAATGTGGTTCAGCCGTGGAGTCTTCACGGCTGTTGTGCAATATGCTTGTGAAGTCATCTCCTTATGCCTGATGTTTACTGTGTAACAGAAAAAAAGTTAAATTGTTGAGGGATTTTCAGTATAAGAAGAAAAAGTTTAGCTGATTCAGTTTCTTGGGATGGATCATAAAAAGGGTATAAAGAAACAAGTACTCAGGGAGCATGAGTGAGCTTTTGCTAAAGAACGATAGAAAACAAGAAAGACTCACTATGATGCTCTGGAAAAGCTTGTAATTTGTAAGATATTATTTTTATAGCAATTGTGTCCTTACAAAATAGAACCCAGGTAAATATAACAAACAAAGTAAGTTAGACATCTGTGGTTCGGTGGTTTTGGTTTGGGGTTTTTTTTTGGTTTTTGGTTTTTTTTTGGGTTTTTTTTTTTCAGGTGTAATACCTGAAGGCAGTTTTAACTTGCATGGGCTTCAAAGGATTGTAATATATTATATATGGAAAATAAGAAGAATTTCTGGTTTGTTCTTTTGCTTTCTTCATGGATRAATGTCTGTGTGCCAGGCAGCAGACAGATTTAAAGTGCAGAAGTGTTTATGTATGCAAGAGGGAATGGTGTTCAATTAAAGGTATTTAATTTGATGCTGCTGTTCTGTAAGTAGAATAAATGCATGTAATGAATGTAGGCTGTACCTTTTGAGCCCATTAGCTTTATCACTTCCTTGAAGGTATGAAAAAAATTGAAGGCAACATCAGAACAAATATGAAATAAAATCCAAAATGCTCATGTTTTCACTGGTATCACTAGAATTTGTCCTTGGATTTTAAAGCAGTTTTTGCCTACTGTGAAGAGGTTTTGCATAAAAGCCAAAAAACATGGGTGAGAATGTGGCACAATATTAACCATTTCAGGAGGCTCCCTGTAGGAGAGCMATTGAGTAAACGACAGAAATGGCATCAAAATCTGCAAGTCTGGTAGGAAAACAAGACTCTACTGTCACTCTTCCAGGTGTATTAGGCATCACAACCGGGATTCATAGAAAGCAGACCTAATCTTCAGTTATATTTTATGTCATTTTCTTTCCTGCTCATCTCCARTATTACTCTACACAATTAAATGCAGGGGTTTGTGTAGTAATTCTACAGCAGCTCTAATGATCTTTCTTCCTGAGCCTGGCTTGGTCCTGTGTGATTCTTCTCCCACTTTACACTTCCCATGTCTGAGCAGGGGGTTGGATTTTCCTGGGCTGATGGCTGTGGGTGAATCTGGCCATCCCTGCCCAATCTCCATGAGAGCAGCACGGCTCCCAGTGGCCACCCCAGCCAGACAGGATTCCCGGCTCTGTCTGCAGGGCTGCTGCCCATGCCAGGGTTGAGCTCTCTTGACTTTTTGCCCAGATGACAGAGCTGCCCTGGAAGCCTGTCCAGGGTCATGGCTGTCCCTCCTGCACTCATCAGGGAGCAGAGCAGCTTTCCCGGACGGAGATGCCACTGCCAGCGGGCAGCTGCGCGTCTCAGTGGTGTATTTTTGGAACTCTCTGAACTTTACAGTTTAAGATGTGCCAGAAGTAGTTAGGAAAAGTTCAGGAGACATGGAGCRCTTGAGTGCTTGCTCACTAACCCTATGGCCTGACAATGTTAATAAAACTTTGTTTGACAGCCCTCAACTCAATTTAAAGAGAATGAAGCTTGCAGCTGCAGGTCAGTTTGTTGCAGTTTCCTCATGTTCTGCAATATGCTCACTAGAAAATCTCAACATTCAAAAAAATGATTAAATATGTTTTCAAGTTCCTAATAAAGGGAAAGCTTTTAAGAATATATGTTGTCCAGGAATTGGTCCTGGAATAATGTGGGCTGAGCAAGCTTTAGCACCACCAGTGCTGGTGCTGCAGTGGCAGRCTCTGGTCAGCAGCAGAGGGGAGAGATGGAGGTTGGAGAGGAAGAGTGAGGAGTGATGGCAGGAGGAAAGCAGAAATGAACTCTGCTTCAGAATGAGCAGATCAGCCAGGAAAAAATAGTGAGCTGAATAAAGTGGGAAATAAAGATTTAATTTTATTTTATTTTTGTCCCATACAAAAGAAGAAGTAATGAAAAGCTTTGGTTACTGTGTTGTGAAGTCTAAATTAGTTAACTTCAGTGGGCCACTTACCAGCTTCCATGGAAAGAAGAATTGTTAAATCATGTTCAGGATGAACAGATATTTCCTATTCCATCAAGTATGCCTTTTCTTTCTGTAATGCTCCTAAGTATTTCCCACAAGGGTTTTCTCCCCTCTGCTGCTGACCATTTCCCATGGGTTGTCAGGGGATTTGGCATTCATATAACAGTCCAGAAACATAATTGTCTCATGATTTGGTATTACAGCAGTATTTTGAAGAGATTTGTGGGGAGGGCAGAGTTTTGAGGAAGAGWACAGTGCTTCTGTCTTCTCACAACAGGGTTTTGCCTCCCCTCTGTGACCACTCACCCTCCTCCTGTGCAAGTTGAGCACCTGTGAAGGGCTCAGTGTGTGCTGCTCTTCCACTGTGCCTCTTCCTGCTCTACACTTCTATTCTGAGTGCCTCAGCTAGAATATTTAACTTGCCATTTAATATAATTTCTAAGTCCAGACTAAAAAGTTTAAATAAATACGACTTTTTATACTGCTAAACTTAGAAATACAGTACACCAAATACTGATCAAATTCATGAGTGGAGGTATTTTTAGTGGGGAAAAGATGAAATCTCATTTGAAATATAMTTTCCATTATATTCTGCCCCTGTAGCTATTTTGGGGTAGACACAGCACAGACCTTTGGTGTGTGCTAGCCCAGCTTTCTTTGTGTTCTGACATAAAGCCCATTAAACATTTCACAGGAGCTCTTTGGGATCTCAGGCTGTCCAGCTGTCTGGCCAGGCTCTGTACAACAGGTGTTTGGTTATGRTCTCAGTTACATATATACCAGTAGTCTCTGCTGCTGCCTTTTAATGCTTTGTTCCAGCTCAAAATCTAATAGTTTCAACTTGATATCACTATTGATTGAAAGTCCAATGATCATAAATTCCTTTCCATAATAAAAACGGTGGAAGACCCAATTCTGAAGCTCATTTGGATTTTAAAAAAGGGCAGTTACTAAGACTGAATTATTATTCTTATTTTAAGAATTAAAACCAATAATTAAGAAAATTGCAAAGACTAACACCTACCTTATCCATCTTTTTCCTTCTAGCCATCAACATGTTTTACCCAGCAGGTCTAACAAACAGCCATATGCTCTCTAGTCTCAAGGGAACTAGTTCCAGCTTGAAAATCAATATGTCACTACCAGCCTGTGGTAATAGATGCTTACAGCAGCAGGTTTATGTAAGCTAATGGTATCCTGTGCAATAGCAGCTCATTTAGATGAAAGGGTTGCCTGATTTCATTCAAATGTTGGGGGCAGCAAAAGATGAATGATTGTAAAAGCTGATCAAATTGGTAATTTGTTCACTGATGAGCAGCGTGTCTAGAGTTGCTGCTCTGGACATCCTACGAAGGAATGCAGTGCACACTGGTCCATGAGGTTATTTCTGCCAGATGTTTTTATAGTAAATAATGTCACTACCCTATCAGCTGGCATGAAACAATTTGGCTTAAATAGTTTTGAATTTTTTTCATGCATGAACATCGATAGACTTTAACAAAACTGCCCAGAAATTGTCAAGGCCTCTATTTAATGTATGCTTTGAAAAGAGAAAGACCTAAAATTAAGGTTTTATAAAAGAATCCTGCCTTTGTTGTTTTTTGTGGTTTATTGTGGAGAGCAGTAGTGACAGGTTGCATGGATCAGAGTTTATTGAAGCAACTGTTTTTATGTAGTGTTCTGTTGCAAAGCCGTTGGCAGTGCTGTTAGTGACGTCCTGCTTGCATCCACAGAAGGGTTATTGTACCACTGCTGCTGATGCATCCTGCCCTAGTGCCTTTTGGAGCAGTTAAAATACTCTCCAGTGCAGTGAATCACTGCCTCTCTCAAAGCAATTTCAAGCAGTCTTCAGTGCCAAATTCAGAAGAAGTTGTAGAATGTACATCATTAAAGATTTCAAGTTTCCTCTCTTTTCATACGCTATAAAGTAATGCTCTGTCTCATTCCTTTCTCTTGCTTGGGATGACCACAACATGATTTTTCAGCTGATTTATGTGTTTGAATTATCCAAGAAAAGAGAAGGGCTTTGGCTAGAMATTGCAAGTTCACCAGGCCAACCAAGATTTCTRTCCTGTCWTTATGAATGGTGACCAACAGGATATCCAGACTTCAGGTTAAGCTATCATSTGTTTAGATTCTCACTTAGCATGCAATGCACAGACCATTTTATGGAACCTATGGTTCTCATTTCCATCAATACCTTTTCAAAATAAGTTGCCTCTCTAGATTTGCTTCCATCTAATACAGGAAGTCTTGAGGAATCCTTTCCACTCCTGTTCTATAGATTCGAAAATACTGATTTGTCTGAMTAATTCACTTCCACACATTAGATTTTGCTTGAGTTCAGCTGTAGAATTGAGTGAAATTTTATGTGGGGGAAAAGAAAATTACTAATTGTGTCAGTTTAATTCTTACATGCATAGTTTGTKGGGGCTTATTTAAAAAGAGTTGAAACATATAAGCCATATTAATCTCATGTTCAGACATGGTGTTCTTAGTTTAAATAACAAGTTAAAAAGAGCTATTTARCAACCCTTTGTAACTTGTAGGAGCAAGAGCTTTCCTTGTTAAGCTTCTAAAATGTAACTAAGCTGTATTTTGGTGATGTGGGGTAAGTCTTCCTGTTTATTTATTTCAAACTCTTCCAAACTCTTCCAGCAGCTTGTTTTACATATATTTATAAGTGAAGTTTCATCGAAAGGACATGTGGCCTCTTGTTTGAAAATTTACAGGGTGCATCAAAGGACATTATAAATACACTGAAAGTTTCCTCTAGCAAAAAACAAAACCACCAGGTTATTTGTGCACTATGCATGTTTATAGCGTACTTCAAAGGTTTTAGTTACCTTAGCTCTGAGCCGTGGAATCTCTCTTGCAATGCATGAGGAGGTCAAGAGCTCCTACAGACATCAGTCTGGCAGACGGAACTCGATGTAACAATTCAGTGTACACACCAGTGTGCTTCCTCTTTTCTGAACAATGGTCTGAAGTCTGTAAAATACAGAAAAAACTCACTTTCTGGCATCCTTTAAAAATCTGCTTCACTGTCCCTTAAAGTCAGTTGAAAGATTCCCATGACCTAAATGTGGCTGTGGAGGCTCTTGCCTCAGAGGGAGCCTGTCTGCATTCTCTGATAGGATCCCAGGTTGGATAAAAAGTGAAAAACTGACAAACTGTATTATCAAAYATCAGAAAGCATAAGAGCCCTTGAAATGTGAAGCCTTTGCCTGCATAAGGTCAGCAACTCACGAAGTTCCCCCTTTACATCAGCCTGGAAATAGAACTGATGAGTGAGGATGGGTGAGAATCAGACTCATTACAAAAGTCTTCAAAAAACCCGGCCATGTGAAGAGAGCATTGCTGAAGGATCAAGTCAGTCACTAACAGACTTGAAAATAGMCAGCCTTAATTTAACTCAGCTGCTTTGTGATCATGTGTTGTAAAATGACCATCCCAGTTTTTTGCAGGCTACCTACRTCTTTGGAATTAATGAAGGCTTGAGATAAGATTTCTGGCTGGTGATCTCTGCTGTCATTTGCAGAAGGTACAAAGWGGAAGAAAAACATTTCAACTCAGAGTTTCTGACGAAACTGTCTTTTGCTTGCCTGTTCCACAGTTTTCATTGACAATTCTAGACCAGTCAATTYGGTAATGTTTTCAGATGGTCACAAAGTCCTTTTAGCAGGGTGAGATTTCTGTTTGATTGTAGAAGTGCCAAACCCTTAAACTTTCCATTTTCCATATATAAGCTACTAGACATGTTATAGTAGTAATTCAGTTAAGATTTCTAAAGGCACTCACATGCTAATTTGAGTTGCAATGAAGAACCCCAGCAGAATCAAGATTATTGTTTATAAGAGAGGTCAGGTGATTCCTAACCTTGAGTAATGAAGATGAAAAAAAATTGCTTCAAGGTTATTCAATGCACTGAATGAGTTAGTTGGAGTACTAAGGAAAAATGTACTGATATAATTAAAGAAACATGATAATTCATGGTATTATAATCCACAATAACACATGGGTCAAATTAGATTTTATTCAGGCAGTTTTCATCTCCTGAGTGCTTGWATTTGCAGTGTTGGTTTTCTTTAAAAGTAAAGCTGAATTAATTCATTAGAAACATAACAAGAGTATTTTAGAAACATTCTGAATCCTTCCTTCCTCTTATGCTAAAATTCTACCATTAYATCCAAGCTCATAAAAATCATAAACCATGTATGATTTTTGAGGCCATTCAGTCCCCTCCCACTTAAGTGGCAAAGGCAGTGAGACAACCCTTGTTGATGAAACCCACAGAAGTCACTTTTAACCGTAGTGCAGCTTCTCTCCTGGTGTTACACATGGTTTTTGGTGGGTGTTCCCTCCATATCCTGCCTGACCTCATATTGGAAGGCAAGGTAAAAGGTGTAAGATGATTTACTGTAAGCCTGATTCTGAGTTGTGCAAAGTCTGCAAAGTCTATTTTTATCCTGCATGTCTTGAAATGAGTAAGAAATTTAAAGGTAAAGTACAATACATGTATATATTCTGTAGCTGACTGAAAAGGGAGTAAATAAACATATCGTAGTTACAAGTTTAACAGTTTAGTGTGGAGRAAGAGACACTGATTGTAATTAAAGAAGAACAACTTAAAGGATATTCATCCAAGCTAGGTAATTCAAATGTGAGGATGATTATCATAGACAAATTTAAGGGAAGTTCTAACTAAGTTCCTCAGTTCCAAGGCTATGGCTGTGCTGACAAATATAACTTCATAGGAGCTTTCCTGGGTWCTGATGCCATGGGACATGAAACAGCCCAGGCCTCCATTAAAAATTACCTTTGAYAAACCTTTTGTTTGTAAACATGGCATCTGCATCCAAAGCATTTGCAGGTAATCATAACATCCTGGAAATTTTCATCCTCAACATGACCTCAGTATCTGGTTGGGAAGGTGCTCCAAAGAATGCCAGGTTCCTCTTATCACTGTTCAGCACTACAGAATTGTCTCTTTGATGTTACTCACATAACAGGGACTTTCTCTTATTGCTGAGTGCAGCATTAGTGATCTTTTCAGGAGCCCTTCAAGGATGATAATGTCCAAGTGGGTCAGAGCATGGTGGATCAGCAAAGATGAGGTTGCTTTTCATGAAGAAGTAAACAGGACGTTTAAAAAAAGTACAAACATGTCAGTAATATGAGAGTCAAAGCTTCCAAATTGACTAAAAATGCTGTAGAAGTCAGTTTAAATGTATTGTAAGGGTAGAGATGTGAATAGAATCAAGCAAAGTAGATTTATAAGGACTAAGTAGATTTTAGTCTGATCCAAATTCCTACTTTGATAGAGCATCTGCTTTTATGGGTGTGAGGAAGTGCATCTGTTACAACTTGACTCAACATTGTCCCATTTCAAATTCATTAAAGTAAACTATGGAATTAAGGTGTAGATTAATTTAATGTATGCTTAGTGGRTGGAAAATAATTTAAGAATGCTGTTTTGCTGTCAAACTGGAAAGACTTCTCTAGCGTGATTGCAAACACTCTGTCTGGAATCTATTTCTATTACACATTTTTCAGCAGCAGTTTGGGTGATGGAACAGAATTTCCACATTTGAACATGACAGTAAGCWGAGAAGAATTTCAAGATTTTTGAAGGAAAAGCTCAAAATAATTTCATTTAATTGAAAAATTATCTGATGTCAGTAAATTTAAATTCAACAAGAAGAACTGCAAAGTCCTTGTGAATTAAGAAGAAATTAAATGGTCAAATAAAGGAAGAAAATWGTGCAGCAACATCACAGAACTGGAGTTGGAGCTGGAGTTAGTCTACTTTGCAGACTAAGAAATGAGTAACATTAAATGTGTCAGATGAATTTACGGAAATGTCCATGTCAGGAACAGGAGGCAATTACTCTACTCCACACTGGTGAGAGCAGTTTTGGTCAGTGCATTTAGCAAAGATGTAGACAAAGCAAAGGGAGTCTGCATGGACAGCAGCAGGGCTGATAAGAGGTATAAAAGATACGACCTGCAAGRAAAGCTTGAAATAACTGGGTTTGTTTAGTCTGTAAAGAAGAAGAGTTGTGGTGTGGGAGAAGGGAACTTGATAACAGTTTTCAAAACTTACATCACGGGGGTTATCAGTTGTTCCCTTTATCCATGGAGGACAAGGCAGGCAGCTACTGACTAAACTTGTAGTAGGGATCCAAAAGGAAAACTTCTCTGGGCAGATTTAAACAGAKGTTGTTCTGGAAGAACAGGAGTGATGATCTGCAGAGAATTGCACATTTGTCAGGAAAAAACTATTGTGAACCTATCTACATGTGTTGATCCTTCTTCAGCATAGCAGGATGGTGTAAGGACATTGTGATCCTAACCAACTCTGCTTCTCCAGTTTGACTTGGCCCATTACTTTAGCTTCCATATCTGTGGTAAAATTACTAAAACATGCATTTCTTGCCTTTGCTGAAACATAAATTAATCAAGTAATTGGCAATTACTCACAGCCTTTAACACACTGAAAATGAAAACTTATTTCTCTAGTAGCTTTTTAGGAGGAAAATATGTTGATATTTGGGGGGAATGAATTATATATTTTCTCTATATCAGTATTTAATAATTTAATATTTAATAATTGTGAACTATTTCAGACATTCCTGTATATTTCATATATTCTATATATTTCCACAGTAAAGTTATCTCATTTTCTCATTGCCACCTCAGTGTTCTAGGACTTACAGACTGCTTATTAAAAACTGAAACATCTAGAAATCAGCAACCACACCAACTTCCAAATGAACCCTTTGCTCCACAGCTGTAGTAGTGCTCATGTTATTTGGGTCTAGTATGGATTTCCTTCTTCAAAATGAAAATGAGCCAATCTAAATTTACTGTCTGGGATCTGTAAAATCATACAATATTTTGCCACCAGCTTAAGTAGAAATAAGACATATTTTTAATACTCTAAAGGTGTCTTCAAAATCCACTTTCCAGTTCCTGTTGCAAAATTGCATGTTTCCTGATACAGCTCTGGGATGACTGCCATCTCTGAGTGATGCCATCATTTGGGTTGTGGTGCATGGTGTTACAAGTCTGGCACTTCCCATATTTTTCATTCATCTTTCCTCTTTCATAATTTTTTCAGCCTTTTTTTTTTCCATTTCCCATATTGTACTTTGCTGAGTTGAGTTTCCTGTACTGAAGATGTCTATTAATATTTCTGTAATCCTTCTAGGGATGTCCTGTGTTCCTGCCCTAACTTTGACTGAGTCAGAGATRTGAATAAAATTACATGGTATGCTGAAAGGAAATACAACCCAAGCTATTGGAATGAGCCAAATATACCAGAAAGGAAAAACATAAATGGAAATATGTGACTCCATTGTTGCTGCCAATAGGTTTTGACATGGCAATTCCCTTGGTTTTGTGGGTTTTTACCTTGCTTTCATGCATTAGAGCATTCTTTGTAATCTCAMGTGTGCGCTCACCTTTAGTTGCTGCTCGCAGCTTCTGGAGTGCCTTTGGTCATCAATATTAGATKAACTTTAGTGCTGAACTCTCAGAGGTGCATTTGTGTGAGTGTGCCAGTCCACCTTCAGCATTGCAAGTGTGACCTGTGAGCTCCCTGGGCACGTTCAGCAAAGGCTTTGAGTGTGGCAGCAGCCACCAGCAGCCTGAGGGAAAAGGAGGGGAGCACAGGCTGGTGAGGRTGGAGCCACAGGACTCTGAGGGTGAATGGAAATGAAGTGACACAGGGCAGGAGAGGAAGAGAGTGGAGCATATAAAGGAAGAAACAGAAATTTTGCACCGTGGCTTTGTTTGAATTTCATGAATTCCTGTGGATTCTACTGTCCTTCCTAAAATGAGTAATATTRTCAGATACCAGTATGTATGTATTATTTCAAATGAGTAAATCAGCAGCCTCATTTTGCCACATAGTGAATGTGCTCTTCTGTAAATGGGCAATAAATTAAGTGGATTGATCAMATTTTCCATCTGGGAAGTGCAAAGGAAAATAGCTTAGTTTTGTGTTATTCATCCCTTTCACTCTTAAATGGGGTTATTGTAATTGCTATKTAGCTAGAACTGCAAGCAGAAGACTCTTCTATTGTTCATATAGTCTGTATGTGCAAAAGAATTTTTTTGCCTTGTTGTACTAGGTCTTCAAACAAATAATGAGCAAAGAAATCCACGAGAATAATTTATTTTTACTCTAAAAGCTGTAGTAGCATTTTGGCAGTATTTCAAAGGATTTCATTTTTTACAAAAAAGAGCCAGCAATAGTTATAAATAGTTTTATTATACAACAGTTTGTGAAATTATACTACATATTTGCATTAAACATATGGACATACAAGAAAAATTAATTATTTGGTTCAGTGGTCTTGAAAGGCCATAGAAGTGTGGCTGGTTGCGTGTGACTTCTTTACACTTTAGTGCGTAAGTGACCTTTCTGCCAATATCTGAGCTAGCCTAACCTAGATCTGACAAGGCTTGAGGAGAAATACTAAAATATTACAAGAGGCATTAAGCCAACCGAACTCAAAAATATACAGAATATATTTGTGTGGAAGTGTTACTGCACCCATATGTTAAACTGAAAAATTACAACCTTTGAGGGCAAGATTGGTTTGAATTAGTGATATCCTCACAGGATGCAGAGGAGTGACTAAACTACTGATGAAGCTGATTTTGAAGAATTGAGCCATGGTGAGCCACCATTCCTCATTGAGCAGCACTAGAAGGAAAGGACAGGAAAGATTTGAGAGCCTCTGGCTGAGGTATTTTCGTGATTTTTACTTAGGGTTTGCTTTTTACTTGAGGTTCAGCATAAATGTTTTGCTTGGACTGAGCTGTCTGCTACCACACCTGAGGTAAGCAGAGCAGAACTGGAAGCTGGATGTGTTTATCATGTTGGATTGATGTGATTCATTATGCTGATAAAGCATAATAAAGGCTACAGGGAAATAATAATAATTATGTGGCTTTAGCTAGTAGAAGTGTATGGTAAGTGCTCCATGTGGTTAAAGCATTAGTGAGTTATAAACAGTGCTRGATCTGCACAAAGGGGAGGTGTCCCCAGTGTAAGCTCAAAATGTGTTTTTATTTGATCAATCACATTTTTGTGAAGGTCAAGCTTACTTCACACTTATGACAAACCCACTTGCCTGTTAGCATTTCTTATCAACGATTCCCACAAGAAAAGGTGAAGATATGCTGAGTGTATACAGTATCTACTTTCTGCTGAGATTCCAGCTGTAAAATCACTCAGTATTTCCATGATTAATACTGGGAACCTGGGGGGAATGCATTCATTTGACTGTTTGAAATGAAATCCATAGTTCTGATAACATTATGAGTCTTACATACAGTTTGGTTTGGTTCCAGGTTGCATCCCTGGAACTCAGAATTAAATGCACTTCTAAAAAGTACTGAAATGTAGGGAAGCTCTGAAGTAGCCTTGCAATTCTGGATGTAGGAGCCAGACTGAAGTTACTCATTGGAAGGAAAAGGGAGTTTGTAATTCAGAGGTTTCTATATTGAGAGTGTTCAACTCTTTA
>NW_026623526.1:869046-930118 GCF_030028575.1 Malurus melanocephalus
ATCAATAGTCAAAGATTTCTAGRTTATGTCAGAAATGATTGTTGCACCAAAAATGCAGCAGGCCTTGCAGTTGAAGGTGGGTTAATGCTTTTTTACAGCTTAAGCATCATAATATAGTGCTAAACTGTGTACTATACTCTTAGGGATTGTATGAGTGCTGTTTTCTTCTTACTGACTTTTAAGTGAGATGTGTATGAAAATCTGTCCATGTGGTATTTAARATATTGATATAAACTTTCGGAAAGGAAAGTTTCTTGTCAGTAATGCAGAATGAGAGAGAGTACAGTGGGCATGTACTGACACTGAACTGATTTTCTGGTTGTGCAGGTATTTAAAGCTGAATTATTGGAAGGCAGCAATGGCCTTAAGTATTCGTAATTGTTTTCATTACAGTGAAGTTGAATCAAATATATCATCAGCATTTGTGAGCATAACTTCTGTTCTATAGCTGTAAGGTGAAATCTTTCTAAAATGTACCTGTGACTGCAGATGTGCTTTCTGGTCTGCCACATTGGCTCCTCTGCTGTCTAAATGACTTGGTACACCTTTTAACTGTTCACTTTTCATACAATTTAACAAAAAAATTAGTTCTTTTAAATAACAGTGCCTCATTCAACTTGTAATTGAACTTGTAGGTAACTACAAAGTAACCTGCTGAGACAATAAAATCTTTGATGACACAGTGTCTCAGTAGACTGGGGAGGTGGGGAGAAATGTTTGCTGCACTTYAGAGACTATGGTTTTGTTCACAGCCTGCTGGTTTGGATTAGAGTCAGAGATGAGTTTCCAAGTCMGCATGTACAGCACCCTGCCAGAGAGCTGTTCTTGGAGCTGCTGCTTCTTTGTAAAATGCAGAGGGAACCAACAAGGGGGGAAAAAAAAGAAAAAAAAATTATAAAGGAAAAAAAAGGGAAAGGGTGAATGGCTACTGGCAGTTTTTCACCCCTGCATTTAGGATGTTGTAGAAACAACAACAACCAACATTGTCTGGAGTTTGATGCATCGAATGCTGGGTGGGCAGTGCATTTTCTCACTTCTGATTGATTTTCTTGTTAGTACAGCAGTGTTAGAAAAGAAAGGAGGGTTTTCACTAGCATAGCACGAGCAGCATGTGTTCAATATGTGAATGTAGTAGTTCTAGCTTTTATGTAAAACATAGTGGAAAGCTTACTATATATTTCACAATTTTATATTTACCCTCAAATGGAAAACAGTGGTTTGGAAATTATAAAATGTATTTTCCCACAAGTAGATGTACATTTTTCCATTTTCTATAAAGAAGGATGAATGAAGCCATTACACTTACAGGCATTTAGTCAGCCTACACAACAAAACTATGTAAAGAATTTTAGCACAGTGGTTGTTTGTAAGATATTTAGACCTGTTCTACTGACTCAAAAACCTGAATGGTAGYAACAGTAATAAAATTTAGCATTTAARTAATGTTTTATAAAAAAGAAGCATYGAAAGCTTTGCAAGGCACAGGACACAATRGGTAGAGTGAAGGATAGAGAAGTTGTCTCGATTGTCCAAGTTGAAGATGACCTTCATTACTCCTTTAGACACAGGCGTGAGCATGACAGAGCACCCCCACTGCTTTTCTGAAAGTGTCACATACCCTGATCAAGGTTTTAATATTTAAGCAAGCAAAGTGCCAATTTTGCCTGGATATGTTTTGGCAGAAGGCTGATCAAGCAGCTGTGGTGCCTCCTGCAGATGGGGCTCACCTTCCTTCTGYCTGACAACCTTTGAGCAAGTACCTGGTTTTATGTCCATGATTTCCCATCAGCAGTGTTGATGCTGTGTCACATAATTTGACTTGTATTATGTTAACCATAGGCATGTTAGAACAAAAAAAAAAAAAAATATTGTGTGTGCTGGACTAAGAGTAATTTCAACAGGGATTCAGTAATGCAAAGTCTGGCTCGGTGCAGTCCACAGAGAGTTCATAATCAAGACTTCATTTCCATTATTTACTTTCATCTTAAGGCTTATGTAGTTATACTTTATWTAAACATCTAAAGGGAATTCCAGTTCTAAATTTCAGTTTGCTGATCACTTATCAAGTGAGTTCTTGTGTACTCACGCACAACCTGTTTAGAGCGACACAGCATGTGTTGGAAGAGAGGGAACAGTTTAGAGTTCATTTACTTAGTATTTCATATYGTCCTACCATAATTTTTAGAGAAAGAATTCTAAAAAATTGCCAGTTTTAAAGCAGCCATTTGATACTGCCCCAGCATTCCTTGTCACTTAARAACTCTTCCCTAAGGAATGAAAAAGCATGAAAATATATTGCTCATCCAGCTTTTTTACTATTGTGTTCTTCTTTATGAGTTCTGCATCCTCAGTTTGCAACCTTAAATGGAATTACYGCATTTGCTAATTGTAAACTAAGTACATAATGAAAACAAAGTTCCTTTTCTGTATTTGGCATTACTTCTTATCTTTTTTTCTTTCGTAAATTATGGCAGAGGCTACCAGACCATACATACTTKTGAAACGCAGTATACTGTATGCCTRTATTTTGAAATTACATTATCTTTTTTCTAAAAGTACTAGAGGGCAGGGCACTCAGTAGTTATGGCCTGACAGGACAGATCTTAGCTGAAAGTATGTGGTATTGCTAAACCTTTTGGATGGAAAATTCCTCTCATACTTTTCATGTTGCAGCAGTGAAATCTGCGYAATTATTCCAATCAGAAGATATGCAATGTGAATCACAAAGAAAACAAGATCAGAATTATACAAAGCTATACACATATTGAGAGGGGAACTTTCGCATCTTTTTGCTTACAGCAAACTTTTTTTCTTGGAAGCAGCAGAAAGAAAAGCAGCAGGGTTTGTTGATGTCAGCAAGTGTGCTCTTTGAAGTCTTTGGAGGTGCAAAGCAATGAAGAAAATTAATTCCAATTCAATAGTAAGAAAGAGAAAGGTATTCCAGATAGCAAAACTTTTCCTTGCTCACCTGGGTGAYGAAGCTACCTGTAAAAATGTTTTCTCTTGCATTTTGGGTGAGATCTGTTCCCTCACAGAATTAAGTCTGTCCCATGGGCCAATGCTGGAGGTGCCCTGGGACAGAGGAGCCCACTGTTTCCTTACTCCAAGGTCTGTGATAAACCTCTGCATCACGGGGGAGCCTTAGAGCAGGATAAACTTAGCACACAGCCGTGGTTTGTTTATAAAAACAAGTTGTCCTGGCAGAGAGTGTTAGCAGCCTTGGAACAGAGGCTGTCAGATCTTCTGGTGTCTTRTGAGCTTTTATCTTCTGTCTGGGGGTTTCAGTGCCTTCTGCTGTGTCCTGGTGTGCACAGCATTTACCGCAGGCATTGTCATAGCTAGAGAAAGGCTTTTGCTATTGTAATGTTGGATTTCTTGACTTGGTTAACTAACCTGGTAATGAGGCTTTTCATGCCATCTGCATCATGTCAGCAAAGTAATCTTCAGCTTAGACAGCAGCTGGGCATGGTTTTTCCTGACAGATGGTATCCTGTCATCTCTTTAGCAGCTGTTTGGACATGGCTGTGTGTCAGCRCCACCATGATATCATCACTGTATCCTGTGAAGCCAGCCCAATGTGACCCTTAAGGCACTTGGCATCGTGCTGTTGGTGGCATATTTTGCAAGAATATTTTGAAGAAAGGGTACGGAAACAAGAAATCCGAGCACGTGTCACATATGTCCTTCCTTTGCACACTTTTATGGGAAGCGACAAATGTGTTCCAGCGCTTTAACAGTAAGTCTTTTGCTGGTTGCAAACCTAAACTTTGGATTTAGAAAGCTATATAGAGTTATTGTGAAGCTGTGCCAGTTTTGCAGTAATGTTGCATTGTTCTGGCATTATTCCTCTGATAYTGAAGACAGCCTTATACACTTAGCATTTAATTGAAGTTCTAGACGTCAGCTAGCAAATTTTAAAATCAGTGAGAGGGTATTTATGCAACTGGTGGGAAGCTGTTTTAAGAGCACACTTAAATCTTTTCTCTCCCTTGATGTATGTGGTCATGGCAATTCTGAGTCAAGRTGGGGGATACAAGGGTTAACAGAATCAACGCTCTGAAGAAAAATAGCAACAGAATAAATTTTCATGTTGGAATTCAAATGCTTAACCTGGAAGGAGATTCTTTACATTTTTAGACTGTATTGTAAATTACAAGCCTTAGCCATGTGTTTTACATCTGAAAGCTCAGTTCTCTTCACTCTTTAATGTGCTCYCAAAGATCAAATGTCCTTTTCTTTTTTCCTTTTTTTTTGTTTCCACATATGCATCTTCTGCTTAATCCCATTATGTGCTTTTGCTGTGCCTATGGTTGAGGCCCCGAGTGCAGCAGTGACAGATGTGACACTGTTTCTCCACAGCTTGGTGGCTCTCCCTGCAGAAAGCTTGGCTGGCAGCCTTTGTGAGTCGTGTGTGTCTGTGTTTATATATACACACATGCACGGAGCTGCGTCCAAGCCACTTTGGCCACTGCCTCAGAGTTCAAAGAATCTGCAGTATGAGTGTTAATTTTGTCCAGATGTAAGTTCTTTTGGTCAAACTGAGCCGTATGGAGGACCTCACCACAGGAATCTCATTTCTGATGCTTCCTTCTTTGACCTTTTCTGTGCAGTTAATTAGCAAGTATTGTGACCATCAGTGAGGACTSACAGGTGACAATTAGGCTTTCTCTTTCTGCAGGCCAGTTAGAGTTGATTTTACTGCCAGACAATATAGCTTTGGTCAGTTGCATGGACATGACAGAATAAAACCTCATGTGGCCATTAAATCATTCAGTRTTCCTCAGTGTTGATGAAGTATTAAAGAAGCTCAACACACAAATGTAGCACATGTTTGCAATGTAGTCAAGTGCATAACAACAGAGTTCTCAGATTCTTTGTGCAGTTTTCTCTTTGTTTGTTTGTTTGTCTTTTTTGCTGACACTGAGGAATAACAAAAATAATCCCAAGATTATTGTGGGTTCTCTGTGCTCACTRGCTGGGAAGGTTTAACTTGCTATTTTAGGTCTAATTCTCGTTTACAAAGGAGCAGTGGATAATAACAAATATGCTAGTTCTCTGTCATCATTGTTTCCAAAAGATGGTTTAAAAAGGTTTTTAAGGACATGATGTTTTTTCAAGACTGCTGAGTAGGCTTTGTTTTACTGGACTACAACTTTAAAAGACAAAAAAACAATCCTTTTCTAAACATCCAGGTTTCTGACTTTGTGAGGATTCAATTTTTATTTTGAGCTCAGCTTGAGCCACCAATCCACCTATATTTTGCAGCTGCTCTGGTTTGCCCAAGAATCCTGCCAGCTGTTGAGGCAGTGAAGTTAATGGGGGCTGGATTGGTACCCAGGCACACCCAGCTGCAGTTTGGCTGGTGGTTCAGTGACTGGCCATCTGCATAGCCAGATGGATGCTTTGTTCTGTTGGAGGGGCTCTCYCTTAGGTGAAATGTTAAACAGAAATAAAGTTACTAAAATCTGAAGACTCAGATGTAAAATGTGACTCCATATATAGCTGTGTAAACTCAGAGTCTCTGACTTTTGTGTTTGCTCTATAATCTTTCTTTGATTTCAGTATCACTTTTATTCTTATCCTGAAGCTTGAGTGTTGTTTGCTATGTGGTGTGAAACAGCTGTTACCTCCAACCTGGAGCTTGTTGCTGAGAGATGTGTTCTCTGTACTGTGTTCAATCTTCCCAGTGCTGTTTTAAGAGTTAATTAAAGTGTTTTAAGATCCTTGGGGCAGTGTTACTGCATGTTTTGTGTTTTACTACCTGCTGTTGRGTACTATTTTTCAGGCCACTTTCTATGACCTGAAATTGTAAATCCAGTATTCAAAAGGACATATTAGACGGTTGAGTTTATTTGGAGACTGTAGTCCAGTTTCTGACCTTCCACCAGATTTCCTCATGGAACTATACTACAAATAAATAAATAGTATCCATATAAATAGTTCACATCCTATTCTCCTCCTAAGTGAAATTCAAAAGAAAGGATACAAAGTTTCATGCCAAAGCAGCTGATCTAGTCACAGAAAGGTCCTTCTGTCTGGTCAAGTCACTCCTACTCAAGTTGAAAGCCTCCAAAATCTAAGCAAGCCAATTCCATTGCTTTTTCCCATGTATGTAGTGAGCAGAAGCAGAGTTCTTCCTGGAAAATGGAATGTGAGGCTGTGTGCTTCTCCTGAGGGAAAACAAAATCATTATTTGAGAAAAAAAAGTTCATTTACCAAATGCAATAAGTGCRTGCATTTATTATTTTTATATACTCGATTCTGTCAGGTTGTTTGTTTTTTTCACTATGAACACTTGCTTTATTATTCTAAACATATTAACTAATTACTCTGTGTAAGGTTTGCAATTTGAATGCTTGCATTGTCTCATAGCTAGATTTGCTGTTAGGCAATAACTGGTATCCAGTCAGACTGGATGAATAGAATTGCTGTACTTAGAAAGCTGAATACTTTATATGGTTTAAGAAATTAATTAAACCTGCTACTATTTAGCCTGCAGGTACAGCTTATACAATTTAATCCTGGTTGTAACAGATACAAATATATATGAGTCCATAAACACTGGTGTATTTCTAACTACGATTTATTATTTCCCTGTGCAGTGTTAGGCAACAAATGAACCTTCTGTGAAATATTTGTGCTGGGAACCTTTATCTGAAACCTCATTATCATGTGGCCTATTTTTACAGATCAGTCAGTTACACTGATGGGAAGAGCCTCAATAAAGCCAAGATTTAGTTTGCTGATGATAAACACAAGAAGCTTGAAGGCCAGCTTTCATGCTGACTTTACTCAGTCCTTTCTGAATTTCTTCTTCTGCCTGCACTTTGTTTAATTAAGTGTGCATCAGTTTTCACTGTCTCCCTGACCAATTGAAAACAAAGTCTTCTATTGAATTTCTTACTTTTTTTTCTATCAGGTTTTTCTATTGCCACTAATACTGTACCTGATAAGTCAAATGCTTTATCCAGATGGTTCATTCATATGGTCACCTTCACATCAGTGCTTTGCATGCCACAGTTTTCTGGAGCAGTGTGTGTCGGGTTGCACTGACTGGCCTTCTGCACTGGGAAAATAGGGTTTCATGGCACAGAGATGAGGGTATTTCAGGCTAGGAAGAGCTCAGGAGTACGTTCTGGAAAACACACTTCCCAGCAGAAGTCCTTGGCTCCAGCCCCAGCCGACACGTCCTGCCTGCCCTGATGAGGGGATGCACCCGTTCACACGACCCCGCGTGTGGAGCCCGGACTGTCCAGGAACAGAAACTTGGGAGGTCTCTGATGGGCTTGGAGCAAGCTCTGTGTAAGACTCAGCCTTGATAATTGGCTGTCTSTGTGTCTGACATCATGCTCCGGTTCATGTCAAAGAAAGAATCTGGAAAAGTAACTCAGAAAATTACAGGACTTCAGGAAATATCAAACCACTTCCAAGCAAACTGGAAGTGCTAGCATTTCCCTTGACAGTTCCGCTTTTCTTGTTCTAGCAGAATAGTAGGAATCAACATTCACAGTAAAATTTCAAGGAAGAAATTTTCTTAGAGTTTCTTAGACTGTTAGTAACTGGCCTCATTTTAGAGGAGTAGAGGAAGTTTTATTGTTTCATTTAATATAGMGTCATCTTCTGTTCTCATTTTAAGATAAATAGTTTACTAATGTTCATGGTTGCTTTATGTTCTTTGCAGTACCAGTGGCTTTTTTTTTCTTAATTCTTCAGCTCCTGAGCTCCTTTAGCAGAAATTGTCTTGAGCCAGGTTTAGTCACACTCCTGCTGTGTAGGCCAATGTTTGGCAAAAATRATTATATTTGTCTCACTATTCAGGTTGTTTTCAAGCACTTTTTTGCCAACTGTATTTGTGTGTTTGTTTAAATACGCCTCTGAACTTCTGACTTCTGTAATGTTCCTCAAGGCAGTGATATTATTAAGAGTAATGAAAATTTGCACCATTCTTTGTTAACACAGAAGAGGATGGCAGGGTTAAGTGGAGACCAACAGATGCTGTTGCTTCCTTCTGAACACACAGCGGCCAACATACATTCCCTTTCATGCTCTGAATTTGCTTTGAAGCACATCTTTGTTATTGGAGTTGTCTGTGGCTGTTTCAAAAATTCTACTTTTTGGGCCAAAGCCCTCACATTTGGGACATCGGCTCACCATGATGTTTGTACATGACTAAAACATGTATTTTTTTTGGGAGCTTTAGAACTTTTTTTCTCTCTGATTGTGCATCTGGGTTTTCTTTTCCTTCCTATTCTCCCTGTTGTTTTTATTTTCAGGGTGGTGATGAGTTTATTCRTTGTAACAGCATTCTAATGCAGTGACATAAATCCCTTGCTAGTAGGAAACAGAAATAACAAATAGTTTCGTACACATTCAGTGCAAAGCACATGAAGTAAAGAGTAACAAATATCAAAAAAGTCAAGTTGG
Organism: Malurus melanocephalus; assembly: GCF_030028575.1. NCBI lineage: Eukaryota > Metazoa > Chordata > Aves > Passeriformes > Maluridae > Malurus > Malurus melanocephalus. The sequence continues at coordinate 877,471 of NW_026623526.1, forward strand.
AAGAGTTGTCAGTGCACTTGAATGTCAGTGAAAAGGTGTAGAAGTAACAAGCCTTTGCTGTTTCATGTGCCTTGCTTGGAGGCTGTTGTGTGCTGGAAGTTCCATTGCTAGGTTGCATGCTTGTTTCTATCTAGAGTATCWCTGAACATTTTCTTTTCTTATGAGTTTGCAGGAGAAAAGATGCTTCTTTTTGCCTACATCAAACTTTCCATTGTTCCTCAGAAATCATCATTAGTAGCAGTGGACTAAGTAAAATATATGCTATTAAAACTCAAGGGAGGYGTGTTTAGGAGGTAGGAGAGGCAGATGGGCTGAATGATCTCTTAACTCAATTTTCTGTAATGTGGGAGGCTGGGAGTGAAGTTTATTAGTGTGGGCTTTATAACAAAAACTTCCTTCTGACGAGTTTTCCAGGGATGCACAACCAACCTATCCTCCCAGGCCAGTAAAATGTGAACCTCATTGGACTCAATCTCATTAAATATCTTGGTCACTGCACAGCATAATTTGAACCCATGAAGAAAAAACAAACCTGGATTGTGTTAGCAGCCATTGTTATTTTTAGTTAAGCCACAAACCATTGATGGCTGTTTAAAGTAGGGGGTTTCACATTTTTCTCCTCAAGCGTGTGCTGCTTGCTTCCTCCCCATGCCAGTGCACAGCCAGGACGTTTGGCCACTCCAAGGCCTCTGGAAAGGCTTCAGAGGAGACAAATTGCACTGGAGTTTTAGGAAGGGATCCCAGCTCTGCCACATACAGCCTCCTTAGGGATGGCTGTTCCCAAAAGATTTCTCCCTCTGCATTWAGAAAAGGCCAAGATGCTGCAGGATGTGAAAACTGAGCCCTGGCAGTAAATGCCCTTCCCAGCTACGGTGTGGGATGACTTCTGGTGATAAACTGTTACTCTTTATGTTTCTGATTTCTCTTTGAGTTGTTTACAAAGGTACAACTGTTTCTTACAGATGTTTGTGTTCTTCCCCATGCTTCTGTTGCACAGAGTTGCAATTTCACTTTGACTCTGAAGTAAATTGATGCTGACAAATAAATTATCAGATAGATACATTAGCATCTTTGGTTTGTGAGGAGTATCTTCCCACAATCCCTCTTTGTATCCCTAACCTAGAGGGATTCTTGAGTTTGGCTGCTCATTAAACATGTCCTCCAACATTGAGGCAGGAGGAAGAAAACTGTGTACAAACCAATTTTCAGCAGTGTTGACAATCTTATTTCTAGAATGTATTCTCTTCTCTTCATGCTCTCTTTCTRGTTTGGTTTTGTTTTATTTTGTTTCCCATAACTCTKTTTTTTCTTGTTGATTATTTCCTCTGCTAGGATAGCAATACATAATTGTGGCAACCCAGAGTTTATGTGGAACCATCTTTCAATAAGACACTGTTGTGTATTTCAAAACACTGAAATAACTATTGGCATTTGTAATAAATCAACCAATATTTTAATTTCCTTGCTTGCTTTTTCTTTTTCCTTAAACATGATTGTCTTTCTTCACTTTCTTTTTTACCTGTAATTAAAAACTGATCMAAAAAGGCATTTAAAGATGCTTAGTTTGCATTCCTGAGAAGTCCTAGTGGAAATTATTGTATGTTTTCAGTTAAACTCTTAAGTGCTTAATATTTTCCCAGAGTAGACCATATTACAACTCCAGCAGATTAAAACCTGCCCCTGTTTTGTTCCTGTACACTCTGAATTTTTAAGAGGTTCCTGCTTTATTTTAGTCTTTTGTCCTCATCCTACTAAAAATATGGCCATTTTCAGTGGAATCTTGTGAATTCCATTGATTGCAAAAGAGCTGAGTGCAGAGATAAAGATACACAGATGAGGGATCTTTTCTCAACAYGATTAATCTCTTTGAAAGGGCATAAAAGGAAGTTGAAAGCTTTATTAATTGAAGTTGCAGTTTGTTGCCTTTATATTGCAAAATATTCCTGTGAGAGACGTGGGTGACCCTGCAGCATTTTTAAATACTTGCCAGAAAACATACATAACCACTGAACAATGGGCCTGGTGTTTTGAGAAATGCCCATGATGTTTCATTCAAGGAGTTATAGTTTCCACCTGTTCTGAGATTTCATGGGGAATTGTCACAGGAAGGTGTGAGCTTATGCAGATCAAGCAAACGGGCAACTCTTTGTGGAGCTGTCTCTTCAGGTTCTGCTTCACCTCAATGTTCAAGGCAGGTTCTTTCAGGTGGAACTTTAGAGGATCTAACTACTCCCCCCTCCCTTTAACCCTCTGATTTTTCCCTCTCATTGAGAATATACAGAGCTTCTACAAATTCMTAAATTCAGTACCTCATATGCCTAGAGCAGGCTGTGTGACTCTGTCCAGCCTGCCTAATCAGCTGATGTACAAACTTGCATCTCTGGGATATTGCTTTATTAATGCAAAAGAGAAATTAGARCAAGCCATATCCCTACCTTCAGATAACCTGGAATTCTTAAAATGGACCTCCTGAACCCCTCCGAATTGCTTATATTTCACTGAGTCACAAAGGGTGATGGAACCATCTGTTTTGGGAAGAATTCCCTAGTTTTTCCTCCTCCTAGAGTGTTTGCAGGTCTGTTGTGACTTCGTGGCAATCCTGACTTTGGGCCTGTGGTTTGTGCTGCCATACAAAATATTTTTGACTTTCTAATGACCTGCCTTGCTTAATATTCAAAGCCAGTTGTTATACATCACTTTCCTGTATTTTTCTTGCCTACTGATTTGCTACASAAGATGATGTTTAGATGATTTGTAATCCCAATAACCACAGAGGATTTGGCATTGGTTTGGGTTGTTACTGTGGTTGAGTGACTCAATAGCAATGGTAACAATATTTACCCTGGACTTTCCCTACAGAGTGAAGCAGAAAGGAGGCAAACTAAAAAGTTTCCAGTAAGAGCATTGCTCATTTAAAAATGCAAAYTGGGGACCTAAAATCTTTCTGCCAAAAGCACTGTTTAAAAACTAACTAAAAGAGAACAGGTGTTTATATGTGTCCCTTTCCAAAGTATTTAAGCCACTATAAAATTTATTGTTTTTTTCATTGATTTTGCAGTAAACTGAAGTTATGTAATATGCCAGCCCTCCCCTTCTGCACAGGCATTCAGAAGCTGCTGCCTGCAGCCCCATCCTGAGAAGTTTTTAATCCAAATAAACAAGACAGACCAAAGCCAGAAGGAGAAACAGACAAATAGAATGATGCACCTATGGTTCTGCATCTGGCCAGTAGCAGAGGTCAAGTTAACATAAGAGGTGCTTGTCACAAGAAATACGTTGTTTCAGAAAGAAAACCTGATTGATGCCAGCTACAAGCTGAATCAATTGACTTTCAGAAATTACTAACGATAATGTTATAGGCAGGACACAGGAAAAATGTGTTGCTTTAATGAATTCACCAATTGAGGCTAAAGGTGTAAGGGCATTGTCTGCCATGTCACAGAATGGAATCAGAAACAACATGGCCCTCATCACAGTGGGGTATTCTGAAATATACACCCACAATAATTCAGTGTTCTTTACCTTGTCATATAGCAAAAGAGATGAGATTCTGCCAATATTTTAATATCTTTTTATCTCTTCCAGACTGATAATGCATAATTTTATGTCCTCATATCAACTCATCAGCAGTTATTTTATGCCTTTTATATTCTTATTTTTTCTTCAGTACAGAGGCAAGCTTAACTACTTGCTCCTTTCTGATTAGAAGTTTTTTTCCCAAGGCTATTGACATAGTTTCCTTTGGTCAATTAACTCTAGCTAAGTTCTAATATTTCCTGATTATCAGTAGCATTGCAGCAGAGAAAACAGTTCAAACAAATTGCATGCCATACTCACTTGTTAGGCAGACATCCACCTGCTAATGTTATCAATTAATGTAATTGATAGGTCTCATTTTAATTACAATAATACAAGAGTTATAAATAACCTTGCAAGATATTTAAAATGCCCTATGTGAACAAATGAAGGGATTTTTGGTGTCAGCCACTTGAAGCAGAATTTTTGCAGTGCATGAAGAATTTAGGGGCCAGGGCACAGAAAGAAACCTGTCTTTTAGCAGCAGCATTTTATAATTTTGAAAAAGAAATGTTATCCAATGTTTGAAAACTTACTATAGTTCACACTTGAGCCTGGGCTATCTGGCATCTCAGTTGAGATATACAAGTCCATATTAGCTGAAAGGATGGTCCTTTGCCTTCTTAGAGAGCTGGAGAAAGGGAAGCAGARCTGGAGGAGAAAACCAGTGTTAATTAAATTATCTGCACAATGCTCTCAGTGAGCAGCACTAAATATTGGTAATGTGCAGCCTGACAGACCCTGCGAACATTTATTCACATGATTACTTTTTGGCGTCTTGAAGAGTCACTTCTGTGAATAGGGTTTTCAGGACAAAAAATGCAGGTTTGCTTTGGCTTAGTGTGCAAAGAACAGGGAGATATTAGGTGGTATCTGATATTATCAGAAAATTATTTCAAATGTATTCAAATTGAGGTATTTTAAATTTTATTGTCCTCCCTTCCTTCCTCTCCTCCTGTGCCGTGTTCTAAGATGATAATTCCAAGAAGTGAATTTGTCATGCTCCTGATTTTTGTTCTGCTTGGAGGTTTTTGATACAACTACATTTTAGTTCACTATATTTACACAGAATTAGATTTTTTTTTTAATTTCAGTGGCCCAAAATCTATCGTTGTTAATTGTTTTCAGATTTTTTTTTTTCACTGTCACTGTTACACTTGTCCCTTGAGGTACCAGGTGCGGAAAAGTTGTATTTTTGTTATATTGAGGAAATTCAAACTTRTCATATTCAGGAAATCATGTCATCTTGTAAATGTTTGTCATCTTGTCTGAGTTAACCATTCAGGCTTCTTTTTTAATCATTAGAGAAAACCAAAACAAAACAAAACTGTGCAGAGGAAGGTTGAAATCAGTAACAAAGAAGAAAGTTGTTTTGGATGAGTTAAATTCTTGTGTTGATGTTCTTTTTCACTCTTTCACAAGAATGTTTCTCCCCAGAATAGTCATTGATTGTAAGRTTTCCCTTTTCTCATGCCCAAGGCTGAAATACACTGCCCTCATCATCTTGTTGTGTTTTAAGTCTGAAGATGTTGATGCATTTTCTGGCAGTGCAGGTTTTGTGACTATTTCATTCGGTATGAGGAACACTGAAGGATGGACTTCTCTGCATCTACTTTATCCCACAAGTTGTAAATCATTAATAATTTGTTCTACATTGCTCTATTTCTAGACCAGCAGGCACTGATTTCACATGATAAAGGGGTCATCGATTGGCAGTGACAAGTCTGGGACAGCCCCTTTGCCTCCTGTGGTTAGAGTCAGGAATTAGAGCTGTGAGCATAGCAGCATCATCTGCATGTTGACTTTCTTGTGGCWCATGGGAAGCAGAATGAGGTACAAAAGGGACAGCATAGCTCCCCAGCCTCCAGCATATTTCCTTTGTTAAGAAATGTGCTGAGAATTCTTTTGAAGGACCTATTTTGGGACATGGAGTGGCATTGCCATACAGAATTTAACTGTAGGAGAGGTGACAGAAGTCATAACATGACCAAAGCTGGAGTAAYGGAAGGGCAGTATGACAAGAAGTTATAACCAGGAATTTAATACACTCCTTATGCACCTAAACTGGCATTGATGTGTGAATTAARAGCCTAAATTCAGAATATTAATTCAGGAAAATCCAGCCAAGCTCATATTCAAGTAYTTTCACACATGAAAACTGTGCTATGTGCTGTACCCTGGACAGTTCTCTCAGTTTTCTCTCTGCATTTGGCTGGCACGAAGGTGGCTGTCTAAGGTGTATTGGCATGCAGAACAAAAAAAATTCTCTGTCTAAATCCTTTGGTGAAACTGATACACATGGGCAGGCCGTACCAACCTGCACCAAACTGTCTGTGATAGCTGTGAAAAAAAAGACAGAGGGATAATTCCTGAAATGTTCTTGCAATTAGCTGGGTATTTGTGCTCTCCTCATTGCTGCCTTAGGGTTACTGTATCAGAAGGAGAGTCTTGACTGAGAGTCTCAGTATTTCAAAACTGAGAATGACATTTCTGAAAGTGATTTCCATTCTCTAGGTTAGTTTATAATACCAGGACTAGAGCCCAAGCACTGGAACTTCTAGGTAATTTCTCACCCTGAGCTCATATTTTAACAATTTTTGAAATTTTACCCTCAGCAAGTGGTAAATAAGATAAATTTGCAGACTTCATTTCTGACGGTTGTTTGGAAATCTGAGATTTGATTCGTAATGCTTTAATGCTGTTTTATGCCAGTGGTTCTCTGTTGGTTTTATTGGTGTTGAGAGCTGAACATTCAGAGCAATGCAGTGAAAAATCAGGTCAACAGACCACTGGTCAGTGACAATAAAATCCAGTGTTTGTAAAGTGTTATAATTCTCAGGCTAATGGTATTCACATGGCAAGAGTAGATTTCATAACTATTGTAGCACAAATGGAAAAGGTCAGTATCACTATRCTGTAATGTCTTCAATGATAATATTTAGGCTTTATAATAGATTGCCATCAAAAATATATAAAAATAAGTTTAAATTATTTATTCTACAGTGATTGTGTGTCTGATGCAAGAGACCCCTTCTTCTAGGAGCTTTGAGTGCCAGTAAACCTCCCAGTGACCCAGCATGAAACAGCAAACAGAGCTGAGCMAGAGGAGCAGCTATGAGAGATCATTTAACAAAGCTAAAAGTTATTAGAATGTTAGTTTTTACAACTGATAAACAGTTTGTGAAAAWCTAAAGATGAAAGTATACTGTGAAATGTTATGAAGGTGCAGCTATTTAAAGAACAAGTCAGAATATGTCTTATATAATAGTGAAAGCCCTATTTAATAAACACCAGCTAAAAGACTTAAACCTGTTGAAAATAATTYTCATTCAATATGAGTTCAAAAGGTCACTGTTTGGCATTCCTCCTCAYAGCCAAATCTACTGAAGTTAACATGCCTTTAGTAAACAAATTCTGATTAAAAGCTATTCAGACCTGYCTCTATTTGCTTTGTCACAATCACATGGTAGATATTTTCTTTCTACAGCAATCAAATTCATGACATCTCTTTAATGGAGCTAAAATGGGTTGTGCATTAAGCAGTATTGCTTTATACGAAAGAGAAACACTGAACCATGTGTACCTGTAAAACAGTGATTTAAATGTATTAYACAATAAGCCTAAACAGTTAGCAGGAAAATGAATTAGAATACTACCTTGAACATAAAAATGCCTTTAATTTGTTCCTTTTTTAACAAGCATTCATTAACTGAACTTGATAATAATTCTGAAAGACAGGTAAGTGTTGTTATAAACATATAGCAGATGGTTAAACTGACATAAATGGAGGGTGAGAGATTTGTTCAAGGTCAAAGWGCAAATGCCCAGGAGTTCTGACATATAGTTAGTTCCCTGTTCTGATCATGAAACAAATCTCTTTTGTTCTATGCATTTTCACATTGCACTTTAAATGAATAGCCATATTATTTTGCTTGTGCTTCAAAAATACGAGTACAGGGCATACAGAAGGGACACGGTTAATGCAACTTTTTATAAGAATGTAGGGCACAGGGGTATATGCTGAGGGCACTTGCATCATCCTCTGCTACAATTAGCGGTTTGCTGTAGAGATAAGTGGGTGACTGTGGTTGATTTCTATCCTATTGCTATTYCCTGTCCTATACATGCAGTGTGCCAATTTTAATCTGTCAGGAATCTAAATACCCTTCAGGTTTGGTTTGCTGCTTGAGTCCTCCTTTCCTTGAACCTCATATTTCAGTACTGAACCTGTAGGAGGCCCACACAAGATTTTTTTGGGTATGTTACTCATCTTGACTCTTCTGCCTTTTTACCTGGAAGCAAAAATTTGTCTTCTTTTTTCTCATTGTTGATGTTCAGCATGTCCAAATACAGTAATGGCTCAGTTCTGTTCAAGCCTCCCATTATCTGAAAGAGATAGTGTTGTAATCGTGAGATGTTTCATAACTGAAAGTTGAATATAAACAAGTAGGTTTTATCTAATTTCTTTTCTATCTGTGTAAATGCAAGAGGGGATTCTTACATATTTTTCCCTACTTTTTGCCAAGTTCTAAATGGTCATGCTGATGCATAAATATGGCATGTCTAATTTAAACATGGAGTGAGTGACTGCAGAAGGTTTATTTATTTTAATGGCTTTCCATTCCAATCAAATCTAAACAGAAAAGCATCAAAGTTATCTCTTAAATCCGAACCAGAGTTTTGGCTGAGCTTATTAAGTATGAAGCGTCTGGACTTCAAACAAACAAACAAACAAACAATTTTCTCTTTTTGCATGTGAAATACATTTGAAATAACTTCCTCCAGCTATTTCATTCTCATTTCAAAAGCTCTTTTTGTGCATTACCAAGTGCAATACAAGAACAACCCAGTCAAATAAATACCAAACTGTTACCTCCACTTTACATGTTTAAGCCAGGGAGTTTATGTAACATATCTAAAGTCAAAAAGCAAAATACCAGCAGAATAGGATTTAGAGTTGAGAGGGCTCTAATCCACCAGGCTGTGCTCAGCCCACTGAACATGACTTTTATTGTGCACCCAAATACCAGCTGGTGATCACTMGAAGATTGATGGTAGCATGCAGCTCTGGAATGTGCTCCTAAATTCACTCTTTGTGTCAGTCTTCATGGTGTGAAAAAGAGTGAAATACGTTTGTGTTCTGTGTGTTTAAACAGCAAGTGTGCTGYCCATTGAGCACGGGCTGGGAGCACTCCTGCTCCCAGGGAGCCACCAGGAGGGACAGCCACATCCTATAAATGACACCTAACAGTGTCAGAGCCAAATCCATATGGAAATAAATTAAGCCTAAATAAAATAATTTTCACTGCTCCCTTGCTAAAAAATATTTTAAAGTTGACATKTAAAAAGAAAAACCTCCCTAAGCCTTAATTTTATATTGAAAGTACTCATAACAGTCCTTGACATCCAGCAACACAAGCAGAAAACACTAATGATAAAATTAATAATTTCCAGTTGTGTCCAACCACTGAAGTCCTCTGGGGGACATGGTCAAACCCTGTGTACAATGAAGCAGGTTGTGTCACAACAGTAATTTGGAAAAAAAAAAAAATTAATAAAAATTAATGTGCAATCTGATGAAACCACATGGCTCTTCCTCCAATGGGAATGAATGCATTTAATATACCAGAAGAATCTATTTCAAGAAAAAAAGAACCAACTGCCCAAGTATTTAAGGATAGGCTTGACCTTTGCTTTTCTCCCAAACCAAACTTTCTTTGGCTTCAGAAATCATCCCAAACACCCACGTCCAGAAAGCAGCTTCCTTCCTGTCARTGGAAAAGGCTGGGTGGCCTTGCAGCTGCAATTTAATCTAAGAGCTCAAATTAGGCTACAAGGGGTAGAAAAGTGGGAACTACACTAAACCATGCAGAACAACAAATAAATATAGGAAAAGGAATTAAGAATATTGTGGGAAAGTATTCTATTACTCTARTATTTCTRTAAAGAGAGACAATAGAAGATRTAGATAAATGGCAGTTGTGGCACGACTGGAATCGAGCATGGCTGCTGCTTTTGGTGAAATTCGTTATCTCCAGTAGAGTGACCCTTCTGGCATCATGTTGAACTGGGGGTTCATGGAAGGTTCACCGAGCTGGGAATGCCATTTGTTGACCTCCAGCTGCTTTGTTTTCTCACATAGTCGAGTGAGAATAAGTGTTTCTTTTATCCTTCCCAGATGCAAAGCAGAGCTTGTTAACTATCTTGACTCCTGGTATATAAAGATGATTATATAGACAAGAGTATGGAGGCACTAGGTGTATGCACACCATTGACATACTGGTACTGAGGAAACAAGAAAACACACCAACAAAAAGGGAAGCAGTGGTTTACCTATTTGTGTGTGATTCCCACCATGCCACATACTTGTTTGCTTGGTTTTGCTGTGGACAGCTTCTCTGGTTTTATGAGTATCCCCCTAATTCAGTTTTTATTGTGCATTAAAATAGTACCCTTTAATTCAGCAGTCAACTGAAATTATTACTGCAATTCTTTTGAGTGAGAAATACTGCCTTCCAAAGTTTCTTCAGCTCATAACTGGGTAAATCTTACATTATTGTAATGAAGAGTGAATGAAAGCTAAGCACTGGGATTTAGCTTGATCTCTTTATGCCTGATGTTTGCCTGATAGCTAATCCTAATTTGATTAAATTGATAATGATAATAATAATAATAATGRAACTGTAACCAATCCTGCATATGCTAAGTTGCCCTGTTTTATAGGGAATAGTGGTGAGAAGTGACTGGCAAAGATAGGAACAATACATTTTAAGGAGATCTGTGGATAAAGTAGCATGGCTAAAGTTGCAGTACAGTTGGTAAAATCAATGAAGGCAAGGATTACTTCAGCAAGGGCAATAATGCCAATCATAGACGTACAGAGATTGGTTGAATCTCTGGGGAGGTTGCTCTTTGAAGGAGGGAAAGGAATATAATGAAAAGGGTTCCTCTGCCTTGCCACAGTGAAGTGGGTTCTTACTTTATTACAGAAACCATAATGAAATTTTTCAGTGGTTGAGCTGCRTTTTCTCAATGAGTTTTTATTAGCTCTGGTAAAAAGTAATTTGGCAGCTTAGTGAAAATATGCTCAGAGAGAAAAGGACTGCATGTGAGTTGATGATAACAGCTTTTTCAGTCTGAAGAGAYTACTGTCATACTTTCATTATTTCAGGTGTTGATTACTCTGCAGCACTGATAGTTCTTCACRCAATTCAGAGTCACAGTTGTTGGTACATCAATGAAGTTGTATTAATACCTCAAAACTGCCCATTTGGGGAGTARCTGTTGGTTTTGCAAAAGGCAAATTATGTCTTCACTGTGTACAGAAGACCTCAGAACATTAGCAAAGTATACACCAATTGAAGCAGAAAGATAAATTTGCCAAGAAAGACAATTCTAGCAGTAAAACAATGTACCTTTCACCCAACCTCACTTACACTCTGCCTGTTCCTCTCTCTCCCTTCCCAGTATTCAARGATGCCTCAGCTGACATCTGACCCATCTGTTAGTGGGGAGTAAATAGGAACTTAAACTCAGGCCTTGAAAGGTTTACGTTTATTGCAAAAGCAATAGCCTCAATGAGATGCAAAACTAAAGAGAAGTGCACTCAGACCTTTTTCTCCTCCCAATTGCCAACCCATTAGTGGCAAAGGGGATGTATGATTTGGGAGAACAGCTCCAAGTCTCATGTTGTTGCCCAGTTCTGCCTTGGAGACTAGCACATGCTTCAGTCTTAATTCATTTTTCAGTCAGAAAATTGCAATAATTCAATTTCTTCTGTTTCTCGTACCTCTCTGTAAATTTGGATCAAAGAGTTTTAGTTTCTGCCTACAGTCAAGGGTTTAGCTGTCCAGTTAGTCTGATAGCTGCTTGGAACATTTCTCTGTGTGCCTGAGCATCGCAGGAAGAAGCAGAGTCATTCTTCCAGTGGTGTGATTGGTTGTCCACTGGAAAAAAAAAGAGAGAAAAGACAAGAGGTTAAAGTCAAAAGATATAMTTCTCCCAGAAGAAGTAAAACTATGTGCAATCTGTCTGACTTCTCCASGGGTGCGGCCTTTTTTTCTTACTCTGTCTCAAAAATAATGTCATRCTTGGCAACCGAAAGCTTCTCACTCCAGCATCTGGAAAATAAAAACATCCCTGGTGCCAGTGGCAAAGCCACTGTGTGCACCCAGGCTGATCTGCAGCCTTCAGGCAGTGTGGCAAGGACCCTCTCTCTCCATGGCTTTTGGAAAGAAACCAAAGGATAAACTCTGTGTAACTGTGCAGACTTTGAGGAATGCAGCTTACAACTCTGGGAGAGCAGTTTCCATGAGTTGTACACAAGCTTGTTGCACACAAGGCTTGGAGAAGACTGGCTCCCATCTGACAAGGATAACTCAGCTGCAGTAATCTTAGACCCACTTGGCCTGTCTTTATGGCTCTCCACGCTTGCCAAAGTTGTCTCTTTTGATTTGGAACCAAAAAACGAGAACAAAGCCTGGACAGGATAATAATAAGCAGAAAAGAATAAGGTAATATTTGAAAAATAAGATATCTTCTGGAAAGTTCCGTAGAATGGAAACATTTGTAGCATCTTCTGAAATAAAACATTAAAATTTCATTTATATAAAATTATAACTGCACACTACTTATTAAAAAAAAAAAAGAAGCCCACTTTCCAGTGTTTTTATTGAAATGCCTATACAGACTTCAGAGGCGTTATTCCAGGTTTACAGTGAGGTAAATGGAAAAATAACCTGAAAATTATGTCTAGGAGTGTCTACAGACTCGTGAGACTGGATGGCTGGAGGGTGTGGGTGGTCTTGCATAATGCTCAATGAAGGAATCTCAATACTGGAATACTTGGCAAGACTTAGGATAGCTGTGCAACTGCAGTCTGAAAAACGTTGACACATTTTTCCTCTTTGTTTCCCASTGGGTTTTCTGTTGTGGAATGTGGTATTATTTCACACGACAATATCTGAGCAAGTGAAAAAATATCATATCTGTTCTTCATAATTTAAAGTTTCAATAAAGATGCATGGAACTCGGTGGGGTGTCTTTTGATAAATGTGCCACAAAGCCATGTTAATACATTTTGCCACACATAAGTAAGTGGCTTTCTCTTCTCATGTGATTGCTTCTGCTTAGAAAGCACATTCCTTCTGCACAAAACTGGCAGCTGCCCACACCTCAGAGGATCTGCCYGTTCTTTTTTCTTCAAAGTACTAAATAAAGGATGAAAAATTCTGTTACGGTTTTTGGTAATTTTAATAAAATAGCACTCTGTCACAAATTATTCTCCTTTTAGTACAACKTTTTAAAATGTTTAATGTTAAAAGCCAGTTAATAATGGCATTCTTTTTAAGTCTGTGAGTTACCCAGATTTTAGGAGTTTAGTCTGTCTTGCAAATTGTAGGAAAAAAAAAAGAGACCCATCTACTGGCATATGTGAACACTCTGCTTGAGGTCAACTGTTARCTGGTATGTCTTTTCCTATCAACACATGGTCCCCTTCACAAAGAGCTATTGAGTGTTTTACTGCTCCTAATGTATATGTTGAGCTGCTCAAGGTGACAAATTGTTCTTCAGGCATGCTAGAGCCACCTCTGGGCCTGATTCTCCAAAGACTTCACCTTGGTWCTCTGATTTCCCTTTATAAAAGACTGCACTATCTCGGTCCAGTAATGTTTAAATTCCACTCTCAACTCATTTAGCAAATACACCTACAAGTATTCAAGGTGTATATTTAMACCAGATCATATTTAGATATCATTGACATTTCCTTGTTATTTACTCTTGTTCCAAATGCTGCAATTAAGTTTTCTTYTAGCAGATGATACATTTTAGCTCGGGGCAAAAAGAGGCTTCTGTTTYAGCCTGTACTATCTGAACTCCCTTCTTCTCTCTTGTTCAAGTGATCTTGTTAATTAGTTAGCCTGTGATTTTATGAGCTGTTGTAAATCTGTTTTCTCCCCTCTCACTTACTCTGTTGTTTTTTGTTTTTTTTTTAAATGCAGTCTTTCAGATAGATTGAGAAGCAAGCAAGTGCACACATCTATGATTTCTAGTTTTTACAAAGCTATTCCCTCCTATACAAGAAGCCAGATTTCATTGTAACAGCATTAAAGAGTAAAGACTCTYATGCATGGAGATAAAGAGAGAAAGAAAAGGTCAAAGGTCCACCTGAGCCTTTTTGGGCCCTGTGTGGTTAAAGCACACCAAAGGACTGACCAGTAGCACATCTGGCTRCTTGTGGCTCTTTGGTCAGATGGCTGTGTCCCCGTTCACAATGGGATTCACTGGAGAGTGGCTGAGGGATGGGTTTTAGTTTGAACACTGCACCAGCAGTGGCAAAATGCTTTAGCAGCTCCCTTACCTCAACCCCTTAAAAAGAAGGAATCAATACATATCTCTTCAAAGAAAAGGAATATTGTCAGTGCAAAGGTCACTCATTCTGAACTTTTGAAAAGAATTATTCAGGCTTATTCTYTTTCCATACATAAAATTGAAAAAGTAGCCAATTGTATCCTCAGACTTGCAAAGCAGTGTTACAGCAGACTATTTCCACAAGCACTATGTAAACTGCAAAAATGRTGCATTTATTTCTTCCATGTCTTCATTCTAAAAAATTTAAAATAAAGCAAATAAAACAATAATTAGAATTGTTAGATTCCTATGAAATCTGAAAGTGTTTAACTAAATCTTTTCCAATCATTTCTACTAAAAAATGATGAAACAGAGAGGTTAGTAAATAAAAAGTAGAAAACAAAATATTTTAACTTAACTAAAACAGACCTTTTCTTCTTGCTGAAGTTGTTTTGGGTTTTTTAAAAATTATTTTGAGTAACTTTGCAAATACCTCAGATTTCACTCGTGTTTTTAAAATATATAACCATTCCATTCAAAATATATAACCATTCCATTCAATGTTAGCAACATCATGCATGGTGCCTGTGTTTGTATGTCCAAATTACTTTTTCACCTGTTTAAACATGACCTGTGGGCTAAAGGAGACCATTTGTATTTGATGTTATAAGCAAAAACATTGTTCTACTCTAAGTATTTCTTTCTAGCGGGGGAAAAAAAAAAAAAAAAAGAAAGAAATAAAAAATTGGTTTCATTCCAATTCCTGGAAGGTGAGATTTTACATTGCCGTTTCACATTTGGCATGGGCTGGCATATTTGCTGGCACAAACTCAAGGCTTAATGAGGCTTAAGAGAGTCTTGCAGCCTCCATAACCACAGGCTGACATTGAGCTTAGTGCTGGGTGTACACAGGGYGTGTGATTTGTGCACCCACAGCCCATGAGAACGTAGAGTAAAACAGCCTGGTATTGCTGAGTTCCACATCACTAAGGCTGCATAAAATCCGTGCCAATTTGGGCAGCAGAGGTTCCCTGGGGAGATGTAGCCCATCTTCGTGGAAAGCTGTGTGTGAATGGATCGCTGTGCTTTACTCCCTGCTCGGTTTTGAGRCACAGACACCAAACCTCTGCTTTTGCTCTGAACTTCCCCATCAACAGCCTTCTGAGACTGAATCCTTATGGCAGCAGGAAAGAGGAGGAAAGCATATTATTTCTTGTATATACCACAGGGGATCCTAAATTAAAAGCTGAACAGAGGATCACAGACTTGCTCAAAGAAGCTGTTCTAGGCTGGAAATCCAGGGATGGCAGAGTGCAGTCATGACTGCATGCAGTCCCTCCCGTGTCATAGTTTATCCTCAGTTTATCAGGGGTGAATTCAGTGCTTTGAACTTGGGCTAGGGATGCTTGCATACCATGGCTGTGGCTTGCCAAACCCTGCCACGTGAAGATAATTCTTGATTATATTGAGTGTTCAGTAATAAGTGGTAATGTGAGTCTGCAAAATGGAAGTTACGTTTTGAGAGGGTCCTGTTAAAAGTTGTGTAAATTTCAGTTACAAATGCATCAAACATCTTTATTGGTATAAGATGGCCAAGGAAGTTGCTTTGAGTTTCACCTCTATTAGGGATTATTGCATCCCTTAGTCTGAGASAGTCAGGCTGTTTTCAACATTGTGCTACCAGTGAATTTGAATTAAGGAGTCATGAAAAGTTAATGTTTAATGACTAAATAAGACATACAGGGGACTACCTGATGAGTGGATCTAGCCCATTTATCCTTATTCAGGTGGGACAGTTTGGGTATGACGGGCTGTGTGGGATAGCTACACCTTCCTGGATTCCCAGTCTCTAATAACTGTAATTGTTTTKTTCTGGCCAACATACTTAGGTTTTTTACAGAGGGTTTTGAGATGTCAGTAATAGATATTCCACAARTATTTTGCTATTTCTTCTGTGAGAACACAGCTTTTTAAAAATAATATTTTTTTTGTGGTGGATTAGAAGGATAATTAAAGAGTAGGAGTTAAACTGTCTAATYGTCAGTAAACTGTGCACTGTGTACWGAGAAAACTCACAGTCATTAGGAGCTCCAGAATGTGCATTTCAATAATAAGCATAGTTTTAGAAAGAGAATTCGCTGAAGCTTTGGATTTTTTTTTTGTTAAAGCAACCAGTCCTCTAAGATCGGATTTCTTRCAATAAGGATCAAGTTGGTATTGGTTTTATCCCTGAGGAAAGGCAAAATTCACCAACTGATGAGGAAAAATTATGAGCAAAAAWTATTTTTGTATCATTAAGGATGAAAGTTATTGTATATTGTTTTATTATCAAATAAAACTGTTAATATTCAGAGAGCTGTCTGCAGCATCATTCTCTATTTAGGGTTTACTRYTTTAAAAGTTTAGTTAAATTCTTGAGGCACAGAACAGAATTTKCTCTGAATGTCAGTAAATGTCTAYTTTAYTTTTTGACAAAAACTCTTGGAGATRAAAGGGAATGTGAAGGATCATACAGCATCTTTGCAGACACTACTTTCTCCAAGCAACAACAACCAGACAGTAAATCTTYAACAAATCAAATTTTCTTTGGTGATTGTTTGGTAATTTTTGTTGAATGAAAATAAAATTTCATTAGTTTTAAATTCYCTTCCCACTTTCTTGAGTATCCCAGAGAGTCTAATAAGCTGTAAGCTTCAGTGCTGAAAGAAATAGAACTAATAAATCAATATGATAATATTTGTTTCACAGCTTTCCTTCCTCTAATGAATGGTGTTGAGTTTCCATAGTTTAGTAACCTGACATAAGGTGTTGTCCTCATCAGCAGCTCGATGGAGGCAGATTACCATTGTGGAGCTTTAGAAAGAAGAATACAATTTCAAAGAGGTTAAAATTCCAAGAAAACAGTGGATTTTGATAAATGAAAGTTGTGGAAATCTGTTGCTGTTTTTGTCTGTTTTTAAAAGCGATCATCATGATCACAATTATCTTTTATGTCAGCCTTGGTGTTTTCATTGTCAGCCCCTGTCAGTCAGGGAGGCAGAAAGGAGGGACATTGTATTGTGCAATCCCTGTGCTCACMTCTGCCCCGAGATGTGCAGGAAACTCTCCCAGTTTATCTCTGCTTTCCTGGTACATCAAATGTGCAGTTGGGAGAAGGTTCCAGGGAAGAGCATGAGCATCTGAGGGTGGTTGTGAGAATTTCAGAGCAGCCTTAGGCACTGAGTGTTGATGGCACTGTGCTGGTGAGTCTCCAAGGTGCCTTGGACAATCCTCCCTAAAAGGTTCCAGGGAAGATATTTTTGTAGTGGAGTGAAAAAAGTTGATTTTTCAAGCACTAAAGGAAGACTTCTGAAAGTACTGTGAACTATTTTCATATATATTCAACAAGTTCTGTTTCAGTTTTTAGGCACAGATTTAAATCTTGATTGTCTATTTATCTGTTGTCCAGTGAAAAGATAAATACTATTTAYTTGGTTTTTCTTTTTAATATTACCATAAATAAGTGCACGTAGGCAACTCAGCTCCTGAAAGATGTCACACATCTAAATAAATCAAAACACAATTATTTTTCAGTAACTACGGATATTTTTCATTTTCTTATGAAACCATCTAGCAATGATGAAAATTAATTKGAGTTATGTATCATATTTATCAATGCAAATTATATTCTGCTAAGTGTTCTTTCAGTCATTAGTTCTCTACTGGACAGGTATGAATCCTAGGACTTCARCTTTTGTCTGCTATTAAAAATGGCTCTCCAAGTAATTTTCAAAAAAAGAATTATGCTTTYAGCTAAATATGTGTTTTGCAGAAGGTACATATTTCAGGCACACTTTTTTTGACACTTTTTTTTTAAAAGAGAGCACCTATCCAGAAATATTTATGTTTTGACAGTTTTGTTTTCTAAGATATCAATAGCTTTATATGGCTAATTTTGTAGAAGACATTGGCTGTTTTCTATAGGGAATGAATGGGTAAAAACTTTTAAAAACCTTTAGTAACAGTGACAGTCCATTTTGTCCCAAAGTTTGCAGCTGAGTACTGTGGGCTGTGTACATTTATGAATAAACATTATAGCAAAGCTTCATTTTCATAAGTATTGTGTATTTGCCACCCTTTTAGAGTCGCAGGGAACACAATTGAATAGTAATATTCWTGAAGAAAGAAACCATAATTACATGTTAAATATTTTAACAAAGACAAATTGATTATTAAGGTTGTTTTTTTCCACTCTCAGCTCTTGAGAAATATCCCTTCGGTTATTACTGAAAAGTAAAATAATCTGACTGGGGGCCAAAATACATTTGCCAAGCAAGGATGGGAAGGCTGAGCTTTCTTGAGGGCAGCAAGTAATTCTTAGATTGCAGTTGCTTTTGGTATTCCTGTAACAGGCCTGATCCTGCACCACTGAGATCAAAGGTTGTTGAAGAAAGTTTTATGTGGAAAAATAGAGCTTGTTTGACAGTCCTGTTAGTTTGGTCTAAACTCGTAAACAAACAACTGAATGAACAGACACATTTAGGCTTGACTGAAAAATTTTGTTTTTCTTTTAAGTAAGCCATGCATGGTGATGAACAGCAAAATAAAATTTGACCTTGAAAATGATAAAAACCTATTCCTGTTAGGAAAAGAATGTAAAATGTTCTTATGTGGCTTTCATTGATCTTGTGGGTTTTCTGCACTCATAAACTTCAAAATGTATTGAACRCATTGATTAATTTAATAAATTATCTTCCTTAAAAGCCAAAGCTGTAAATAATAATATCCATTAAAATAAGAATTAATTAGATGAGTGAATAACAGCACTGTCTGATTTTTATGAGCTATGTCTATGTACTTAATGTACAAAATAATTGTATTCARACTGGTAAAAGAAAATTTGTTTTAACTGAACCATTGTCTTATTATCTAATGTCCAGTGAGGGTTTTTCTTCTCACTGACCCCATTGGTGTCCAGAGATGTCTTTATTTAGAAAGAAATAGTGTTGAGGATCAAGAAATATGAGTAACTACTTTACTATGCTACTGTCTTTGCTATTTCAGAGCTGCAAGAAACGAAGACCTCWGAGTATCACAGGATATCCCACAGTCCCCTGGATTACAGGATATTATTGATGGATGAAGATCAGGATCGGATCTACGTGGGGAGCAAAGATCATATTCTCTCTTTGAATATTAACAATATAAGYCAGGACCCCCTCAGTGTAAGTTCAAGTTTTAGTTTGAGAATTTGAGGTTGCATTACTCCATGTYTTCACTTTTGAGACAGAAAAGTAGTATTTCATTATTTTGCATGGAAATCCATGCRCACACCTTATTGGTTCTTATGTGTAATGCAGATGAAGCTTTTCCTCAAGTACTGTTTAAAACTGACCTGTTTATTAATTTTGAAGCAGCATTCAGCTTGGCCTGGGCTCACAAGGAAAATTTGTATGGACTGACACTTTCCACCTCTCTCCAAGATAAGACAGTTCAGAGATGCACTTTGAAAAGAATCCTGTAAGGAAGAATGAGATACACACTATCATTCGCAGGCCATATGGAATAAAAACAACAAGGACAAAGTTGTCCTTAACCTTTTACTTTTGTTGTTGTTGTTTTGTGCTCCAAATCACTGAGCYATTTTCCAATCTTTTGTTATGTCTGTGTCAGCCTTTGCCCTTCAGTTGRGTAGCTGAGACAGCTCATTTAGGGTTTTTTGGGCTCTGTGACCCACATCTATCCCTTGACACCGCCTCTTTTCTGGCTTCTCTCACTTATTGAGATGTTGTTTTCCAAGGACTCTTGTGTTCCCTTGCCAAACAGTAGTAGGCAGCCTCTATGTGAAAATAATTACATTATCAAATGCTTAAGCCGCTTTCAGAGTGGCTTCCTCTCTTGTCTCCACAGTCAGCTGAAATTCAGCCTCTGCTTTTGAAATAGGTGACCTGCAGAAGTAGCTGAGTGCCCAGAAGCTTGCCTGTTGAGCTTTTACCTCTCCACAAACTTTGTCTTGCCTATCTTTAGACTATCACAGCTACTACCCTGCCTGAGAGTGCACCATGAAGGCCTTGTTCCACCAAATCCATGCAATCCTTTAATCTGTAGATTTTTTACTGTACCTCAGCAGGACTGAGGGACAGTGATTCCTGGCTTGCAGTAGGAAGATAAATGCCTTCCTTAAGAGACAAGGCTTTTAATGTGTCAGGGGAGAGAGAGGGGCCCTGCCAGAGAGTGATTGAGCACAGCTGAATTAGGATTTGCTCTGAATCACCCTCTGGACATGCCTGTCCACCTGAATTGATTGTGCAGAGAGCCAGGGAGGCTCATTCGAACTTACACATTTAAATTAAATGCCTCTCATTCAATGGTGTGAATGCATCCTTCCCTCCCCATAATGGTACCCAAATCTCCCTCCGAAATGGGGCTGCCTTCTCGATCTGAAATACCTTCTGTGACCTTTTTGCTAATTTCCATCTCCCCAGRGATGCAGCCACCCTGGCCTGGCACACTCCCTCCGGTCCCTGACAGGTCGGGTTTAATCCTCTGCAGAGTTTGGTGAGGTAGGAAGGCATCTGCAACATGAAATATTTTCTGCAGTATAAAACTGTGAGGCTTTCAACAGCCCATGTAGGCCTGGAGAAACAAGAGTAAAATAAAATTCAACAGAAAAGACAAACACACAAAGCTTTCTGGCAGTAAATGCAATCACCCAGTATTAGGCTTAGAATGAATCTCTGCAGTTCCAGAGTCTTCCATTTGTTTATTTATTTTGAGAACAGATTCACTTTGCTGACCTTACATATCTATAGAAATCCTGTATACATATACATTCAAATACACAATTCTACATATATACATATATGTGTACATATATACACAGAGATCTTTTAATGCTATTGTTTGTGTTATCTTGGGGCTAAATGTTATCAGGCTCTGTCACTTACTAGATTTCTAGGGATAAATTTCTAATGGATGTCTTTTCTATTTCAAAATCAAAATAAATAATGGAAAGAGCTCAAAATATTTGGAGTTTGAGTTAAACAGATAAACATGCAGACATTAAGGTATTTGTTGAAATACTCTCTGAAAGAGATCAATATGAAATCTTGAGATTTCAAGTAGGTTTTATCATAATCTAGCCAAATCTTTGATGACAAAATTGGAAAATTGTTACAATAACCCTTCTTCGAGTATTTTAGTCTTCTGGTTTCTAGCATGAATAATTTCTATAAGTTCAGTAAAAGTAAAGATGGGTAGAAATTTAGTCAATAGTGGTGAAAAATCTCTCTTATTTAGAAGAAACAAATCTAAATAAATTGATTAACTTGCCTTAAAAATATGCAATAAACTTAATATATATTAGCCAAAGACTTGGACCTTGATTTTAGTCCATTCTAAGATAAAGGTAGCTTTATTCATCCAAGTGAAAATTGTATCTGAATATTAATCTATTAGTGTAAGTTAGGAAGTGGGTTTTTTTTTTAAATTATGTAATAAATATACTACTTGAACAGTACTTCTTTCCTTACAGATTTTCTGGCCAGCATCAGCAAACAAGGTTGAAGAGTGCAAAATGGCTGGCAAGGATCCTACGGTAAGTTATATCCACACATACACACAAATTAGGTACTTGGCAATAAAGTAAGAGCACCTTGAGTGCAGCCAAAGAAAAATGAAAGAAGTGTTTGTTTTACTTTTTAAATGCTTTGCAAGCCAATCTGTAAAGTGAAATTCTGGAAAATCAGGCAATGTAAACAGAATGCACCTTCAAACTTCGACAGATGGGATGAGATATGCWGTGTCCATGTCTTCCTCTGCTTTGGTTGGTAGTAATTAAATTAGGTAATAGTACTAATTACCAGATATGTCCTGGGGTGATGCTGAGCTGCTCTTCGGAGAGGGGAAGTTCTGTGGCTTTCTGCTCCCCCCGGAACACTCTGTGAGGGAGAGTGGTACCCCCAGTCTGCACTCTGAAGATCCGATCCCAGTTGTGCACCAGATTTCAAATGCTGTTGTGTGGTGCTGGCTCCTACTGAACCAAAAATGTGAATGCCTTTAAAAGTAAATAAACCACTGCAGTCTGCTAAACAAGGATTAACTCTTCTGACTTTCATGAAGATGGCTGATGGCACAGTTTTCACTCCTGTGTTCATAAAAACCATGCAATTCTCACTGTCTTGGGTGAGGTGTGAAACCAGTTCTGGGGTCTGGGTATTCAGGAAAAAATGTCTTCTCAACCTAAAGTGCATTAACACTTGATCATAGTAAAAAATCAGTGAAAAAGAATGAGAGGAAAAAGGGATATGCTAGAAGGAAAAAACTGTTAATCGGATTGTGTGAACTGTGAGGCTCTTAATGTTCTGTTTTCATTTTCATGCTGATTTGAAGATGTTGCTGTAAGTATCCAATAAAAAGCAAMAAATGKCTGCAATCCTCAGTTTTGGAAAGTTGTTTATGTAGATAACAAAATTTGATATTTGGACTTGCTTCTCATTTTAATTTTCTCCATTTATGATGAGCAGATTAGGAGGGAACAGAGACTGTTTCAGAGATGTCCTTAAGAAACTTCCTAGGGTTACTTCTTGCTTTCTGTAGAGGTCCTGCTTCTTCTCATGCAAAGTACAGAGAAATCTGTGAATGAAAATTGAGTTGCTGTGTGATAGTGGGAAATCYGCATGCATTCCTTGGTAACTTCTCTGAGATGCTGCATCAGAGAGAACACAGTTYGCAGAGCATGCAAAATGACACGAGAAGATACAGCCATCCAAATCCAGAGGCTGACAAACTCAGTGGCTGTTTTCATGATGCTGTTAGTTACATGTGTCTGTTCCCTGGAGTTCCCAACATCTGGTGATGTTTTCTGCTGTGGAATGAGTGTTCTCTGTGTTTCCTGCAGCACGGCTGTGGAAATTTTGTGCGCGTGATCCAATCGTACAACCGCACCCACCTCTACGTGTGCGGCAGCGGCGCCTTCAGCCCCGTCTGTGTCTACGTCAACAGGGGACGCAGGTCTGAGGTAACTCCTTTCAGTTTATTCATTCATTCTGTGGTGCATCCTAGTGGTGGGATCCTAAAGCTCAAAAGTTTAAAGATGCAAAAATCAGCTGTCCCAATGGGTTCCTTCACCTTTGTTAAACAGCAAAAAAACAAAGGTCCTTAGTTTTCTGAGCTGTTACAGCTGGAAGCAAAGCCATGATCAAAAGCCATGGCTCAGATATGATGGCTGTCTGAAATTCCAAAGCTGTACCAAATGCTGGGCTACATTTGACACTCCTTTATTTTTTACATTGTGTGGTGAATTCATTCTTACCATTTGGTGGAAAAACACCCAAGAAATACTTGTAAGGAAATATCCAATTTGAGGAAAARTAAAATACAGAGTCCACTTTTTGTAACTTCCACGTGTTACTGATTCCTGGGAGAAGCCCTTAATTTGGCTAATTATTCAGGTGTTTGAAGGTTTGCTGGACTTCAGCTTAACACCCTCTAGATGCAATCCCAGTACAGGAACTTTATCTACTGCACAAGTTTTGCCCCACTAGAGGGTACCTGGATGAAGTTGTTAAGTTTCTCTTCACTGTAAGATCTTACTTTTTCTAGATAGGTCTTCAATTTTCCTGGATTCAGTTTCACTGTGTGTATTTTCAGAGCAAGTACCAGATGTTTCAGAAGTATATGGCCCAAGTTTCCTGATTTGAAAGTGAAATGTTTGTTTATGTGCAAATGTAATAGGTAATAAATTAAGCAACCAGAAGGACAAAGAAAGGCACTTAACCAGGAGGCAGCACCTCAGCAGTTYTTGGGTCAGATTCATGTCTGCAGGCACAGGGGTGTGCAGTATATTTTCCAGAGCAATGTGGAAGCAGATGTGTTGGGAAGGAAGATCAGAGTGTGCTAYCTGGAGCTTTGCCATGTGAGGGCAGCTTTAAAAGCTGGGCTGGCTTCTTGGGAGGACACTGGGAAATCCATCACTGATTTAATTGGGAGTGGGATGGGAGTTCTGGCCAGGACCCAGGATTGCTGCACAGGTTGCCAGGGCGGTGATCAGTCAATGTTTCTCCAGGTCAGTTTGCATGGGGTGATCTCAGTGACTTTTGGTAGATCTCTACCTGGCTCCAGTTTCCTGAACAGAGCACACAGTCAGAATCACTGCACCTTCAGTCCTAATAAATTATCTAAAAGTAGATMTCATAGGCCTGGATTTAAAAGCACAAACAAGCAGTAAATCCATCCTTCTGGTTAAAAAATTCTGCTGTAACTTATTTTGATATATTTTGAAATGGGTCACCTTTCCTTGGCATTATTCTATTCCTTGAAAAATCATTTTAAACATGAACAGTGATCTCATTTGTCTTTAATTAATGTAAGACTCCTTTATCATCTTAAGTACTGGTATCACAGCCCAGAGAAGTTTGAATCTCATTATTYTAGAGTTTTTGTAAATGAGATTGGGACAGAGGGGAGGGCAGGAAATGACATCTCCAGATGATGCAAGATGTTAAATTTCCTAAATGAAAAGTAAAGATACATGACTTGGAAAAGCAGAACTGGCTTCACTTAGCCTGTCTGTGTAGCTGCATGCCTGTGATCGATTGATTAAATAAACTGCTGTTTCAGACGTCTGGAGTCTCTGAGACACTTGACTGCAGGCACTTCRTGCTCAAAGCCATCACTGTGCAGGCCAACAATAGCATAACAGTTTAAACCCAAGCATTTCCTTCTGAACTCATTGCATAAATCTGTGCATGACTAATTGATAGGGCAGAATGAAGAACTGTGTGGTGCTGATGGGACTGGTGAAAACTCATTTTTTCCTCTGCTTTTATCATTTCACCTTCAATTTGGTACAGTTTTCAATGCACAAAAGGTTGTTTTTGCATGTGCAAAATGAATATTTTACAAAGCACATCTGTTTTTCTCTAGAAGCTACAAAGCCTGACAGAGTCATAYCCAACAGTCGTAAGAACTGGGCCTGTTTTGCTCTTCTGTCTCCAGGATTCCACATATTCTCACAAAAAATGGGGGTTCCATTGATGAGGCAAAATGCTGCCCTTCTCCCTGAAACAGAGGTTGTAAAACTTCCTTGGCACACTTGATACTTTGGTAATTACTCCCCTAGTCACCCAAATGTATTCTAATGTCAAAGTAAATGCAAACAGAAGGAAATGCAATCCCTGTGTGAAATAATTATAGACTAAATTGCAGTTTAATATATATGAAAATCAAGTGTAATCCTGGAGCTAGTTTAATAGAAGAGTAATGGGCATTTTGAATTGGTAAATAGTGGTTTAATATAGTAAATATGGATTAGAATCAAGCTGCATATAATCTAGGAGTAAAAYAACAAAGAAACCACCCAAGATCACATTAGAAACTTCATACTTATGCTTTAACATTGTTTAGAGAGCTTATTACTGAAACAATAGATAAGATCTCTGTGACTAAATTAGGCAAAACAGAAGAGGGGGAAAAGAGAGGGGATAATGATATGAAAATTTCCTGCTGCAGCTGTGATTTGAGCTTGGTGTAATCTCCAATTTGCTGGTGCCAAATAGYTGCTCAGGGGCTCGTGTGGCATCCCCACTCCCCTGTGATTTGCATTAACTGTTAAGGGAATATAAGGAGTTGGTRTCTTTGTCAAATAATTATTGGCATCTGCATCACAGAAGCCTTTCTTTGGAATTTTTGTCAGCTACGTTTTTCTTTTGAAATGCTTTAAACTTGGTTGTTTTTCGTTTTTTTTTTTTCCTTGTAGTTGTGTCTTTTGGCTTTTTATTAAAGATTAGAAGTTCATTGTAGGAGTCTAAGAACAAGTTGTTTAGCAAACAGTGGTGTGTGAGTCAATGTATATTGGATCAATTTATCTGCCATTCTTGACTGCAGTTTTTAAGGAGTGGGCTTGGGTTTGAGTCATTTCTTGCTCAGCACTCTGTGCTGGTATTGCTGGGAGCCAAGAAGTGAAGAGTTGCACCAAAATGGGCAAACTTTCTAAAGACATTCAGATTGTTTGTATTTCAAGCTGTAGTGCAGATTGCTTCTACATTGCTAAATGTATTTCCTGTTCATAAATCACACAAAATATAAAGAAATCCCCATACCAGGATTTCTTAAACCCAAAAAACCCCAAAGATTTCAGGATATGGTAAGAGGTATTGATGAATCATCTATCACTGTGGACTTGGAGCTCTGCAAGAAAGTAAAGAAAGTAAATGTGATTTCAGGTGTTTTTGGCAATCTGATAACTCAGTAAATGATTTATACTGTCATCCAATGACTTGTCATAAGAGATTTTTATTTTAAATGTGTTATTGTTCTTGTAGCT
Source organism: Malurus melanocephalus (assembly GCF_030028575.1). Classification (NCBI taxonomy): domain Eukaryota; kingdom Metazoa; phylum Chordata; class Aves; order Passeriformes; family Maluridae; genus Malurus; species Malurus melanocephalus. The sequence goes on from NW_026623526.1 coordinate 903,701, forward strand.
TCATTATAATGTCCTAGACAGGTATAAGTGCAACCATATATTCAGCAAATAAACGATAAATAACTTCAAAAAACACAGAAGCAATCTCCACAGATGTTATTGCAGAGATCAGTCAAACTACCCTTAATTTAGACAGGAGGATTTTTTTTTTTTTTTATTCAGTATCTTGACTGTATAACAAGAGTCTTGAAAATAACTGGGTGTCAGTGTTATCTAACGGGATGATGGAATTCTGAATAGGAAAGTTAAATTACTGATAGTGCAGTAAAAGTGCCCAATAGTGCACTGTTAATAGAGCATTGCTAATGCTGGGAACAGCCAGGCATAAAAATCAGCTTAGATCTAACTGTGTCTGACAGGAGAAGTGACACTCAAATCTACTTTGCAGGAACAAATCTTCAAGATCGACTCCAAGTGTGAATCAGGAAAGGGACGCTGTTCTTTCAACCCTAACGTGAACACGGTGTCTGTCATGATCAGTAAGTAAAGATACTCCAGGCTGCTGAGGTCTAAACCTGTGTGGTTTGAGTAGGGGGTGTTGTTGGAATGCCTGAAGGGAGCTGGCCACAGAATTCAGCCTCCTGAAAAAGGCAGTGCCTTTTGTCTGGCTCATGGGCACACGGGGTGGGTCCAGCCATGTTTCAAGGCTTAAATGAAGCTTAAGGAGGGTGGACAAACTTAATGCAGAAATAAGTTACTGAAAGGGACAGAGAGACACAGAAAACAAAAGGTTCTTCCATTTCCAGCTTACACATTTTTTCCCAGGATTAGTTTCAACTTTACATTACCCTGTCTAGCATTTATATTTGAAYGGTTTCTGACCTTGTTCATCCTAGACAGCAGTTGTGTCTCATTTAATTATTCGTAAAATCTCAGAGTAGCCAGGGAAAGAAAGCCTGAAGACTTCAGATGCTTTGAATTTCATTGTTGTTGYCATTGCTGCTGTAGAGCCCACCAGATACTGTAAGGCTCTTCATTCTTCAACTGGTTTTGTACCTGACCAATTTTGCCATTTTCTTCTATCTGAAAGGCCAGAAAGTGAAACAATAAAGTATTTCTGCTGTGCTTGTTGCACACCTATGAGAAAACTCAAAGGGAGCATACACTTTGTGTAGTCTAAGTCATCTGTAAAAGATACGTTTCCTTTTTTAAAACCAGGAAGAACTGGAAATGTACACTCAGTGTAACCTGACCTTTCACATTTGCAGTATGTTCACACACTTCTAGTGCCAAAACCCTGATTTTTCAACATGTGCCTGCCCCTTCATGTATTTTTGGCTATGAAGGGAACAGCAACTATGCAGATTTTTGAGACTTTCCTAGTGAACAAAACTGCACACAGGTACTACATATTTCACCCAAGGTTTACAAGGGAACAATGTGCAGTGCTTCTGCCATTCACCTTCCTCTGAAATCAATTCCATCAGTTAGATATTGTGCCAGATATTTTCTTTAAAGTCTCATGGATCTTAAGGGAAGTGCCCTAAAGTCTGTCCTAGATGGCCTGTTCAAAATATAAATTGCCTTTTTTTTTGATTGCTCATTGCAAATATATTTAGTACAAAGGACAAGTATATTTATTCASAGACATATGAACTGAACACCTTTAGAGAACAGGTAAATGTTACCTAGACATSTCTCTGAACCTTGGCTGCACTCATACCTTTATCTCAGCAGTGATCTAGGGACAGTGTTTACAGACACTCACTGTGTAAAGAAAATGTTTGTTCAAAGTCGGTGATGGATGAGTCCACTGCTGCTCATTGCCATTCTCTTGAGTCAATTGTCGTTAAAAAATTTAATGTTTCCATCCCTTGTTCCTTCTGGATTTTATGTAGCAACATTAAAGTACTTTGATTCTGAATTATTATTTGTACAGTAAGCTGATTTTTTTCTACAGTAGATCTGTAGCAGCTTTGTTCATTTTAATAGACTTGTCATTGTCTTCCTTGATCTCTCAGTTATGTGACTAAAGAGACTTTCCCTAGTGTTTGACTTGTCTTTCATGACGCAGTTCACCTACAAAGTTTAAATTATTCCACAAGGGCTGAATTCCTTTTAAAAAGAGCTGCACAGAATGGGTTTTATTCTTTCTCTCTTCTGCTGCAAAGTCCAGTCACTTCAAAAACGTTAAGCTCTAATGAATTTAGCCTCAGTATCCATGCCAAAAACTTGAACATTTTCTAAGTCACAGCTTGTGTTGTAATGAGGGGATGAGCCAATGTACTGGACTCTCCTTTGAGCTTTCTGCAGGAGGAATTCCCTCCCATTGCTTCAGAAGATAGGAAATACTGCCAGACCAACTAACTCTTCCACAATAAAAGAACCATTTCTAAATATAGATGCAATTTCTTGACCATTTTGGGCATCACTGTCCTAGAATACAGCAGGAAAGTTGATTCACCCTTCAGAGGAAAGTGGTGCTATAAAAATAAATTTGAACTTTGTACAATTTGCCATTGTATAGAAACACATTTGCATCAAAGCGATGAAAAATGTGCTTGAAGCATAACTAGTGTGCAGGATGCATGCCTCTCTCCCCACCAAGACTCTGAGATATTTATAAAATCAGACATACCTCATCAATTCAGTAATTCCCCCCAGTAACAAAGTGAAGTAGTGTGAAGTCATTGTCCTGTGCAGACCAAATACTGTGCGGAATTTAAGGATTTTWCCAGAAGGAAGTGGAACTGACAGATATCATCTGATGCTTGATTAGCAAACAGACACTAGGAATGCTTCAGACATAATAGCACAGATATGTAATAGGATTAAAATAACATGGTATAGTAYTGTTGCTGGAGTGGGTACATATGTGTGTATGCACAGTGAGAACCATAAACCTGATCTCTTTCAGCCAATTTTTTTGTAAAATAAGAATAAAGTTCTGATGGATTGAGGCAAGGAGGCAARTATACAAAATCACTTAAAAATTTGCTCAGCTCATTCTGTCAATACCTGCTCAGGAAGTAAATGCTTGAGCACCATGCAGCAAATGCATTGTTTACATCCCCTGTGTGTGAATCTTGTCATCACTGGGAGAGGTGAGAGCAGGAGAGTGGCTGCTGGATGCCCTGCCAGGGTTCAGTTCAGGCTCCAGTTAGCAGCAGAAAAGCAAAATCTCCAGAGTTTTAATTTTCATGGGCTTCTCAATAGTCTTTCATGCTGATTATGAGCACACACACACACACACACACACACACACATACACACACACACACAGCATGAAAATAGCCTCAAGTATTTCTGAGCCTGTGACTCTTGCCAGCTTGACCACACTCTATGGGTAGTCCAGGAATACAGACAAAAACATCAATCCAAGGACCCAGCTGTACTGGAATGCATTCAGCCACCACTCCCACATTGAGAGTTAGAGTTTATTTTAGCTACTGTTTTCTGCTCTGGGGTTTCATTGTCATTAGTCAGTGGAAATTGCTTGGTTATTCACAGAGTAGAAAATGATAGTATATCCAATTATAATTGTAATTATATACACATATGTTTATGCACACATACAGACTCACAACACAAACACAGATGGACATCCTGAGTGATGGACTGAGTTTCCAGCCCTGCACAGGAAGCTCGTAGTTCTGTTAATGCCCAAGTTGTGTGTCTCGTTCTTCTCGAGCATAATGGCCCTATACTTAGAACCAAGTGCACAAAAGGGGACAACTGTTGCTCCATATTACTTAAAGTTCAATAATATGATTGTCTGGCCTCTGTAATGCTGAAGTCAGCGTGAGGCTGCCTGGGGCAGCTGTGACAATGCYGCTGGTAAAAAYTGGCACTGATCCACTGACTGCAGTWGATGTGCCAGTTTACAGCAGCAATAAATTCAACGCAGTCACTTCATCTACTTCTGTAATAAAGAAAAGGTTATTTGAATTGTGTACTTAAGATATTAAATGTGGTACTTTTTGATAGCATTAGCTTTATTCTCCAGTGGTCCTTAGCAGCAGAAACTGAGCAACTAAACTTCCTGTCAAGAAAAGTCCCCCACATATGCAGCTCTGCTGTGCCATTTAAAGGTATAGTTCCCTAAAGCCTCTGAGAAAAATCTGATGAGTCTCTTGCATTCTAGGTTGAGTCTTTTTAAACCAGAGGAAACCTCATTCCCATGACCCCCTATTTATCTGTATAGACTCCTGTGTAAATAAAGAGCTAACRAATTTAAAATAAACTTTTGTTTTCCCAAAAGCCATAACAATTCTCCCTCCATTTCAATTCTTTTCAGATGAAGAGCTTTTTTCAGGAATGTATATTGATTTCATGGGGACAGATGCTGCCATTTTTCGGAGTCTGACCAGGAGGAATGCAGTGAGGACTGACCAGCACAATTCCAAGTGGCTGAGTGGTGAGATGCCTTTAATTTACCACAGCTTTTAATGGGTGTCAGAGAGATTCTGCTTTCCTTTCCTTAAAACAAAGAGCTTGTCTTCTAAAGAGCTTTTCTGTGAGTTTAAGTTATGAAGTTGAATGAATGAWGTTTAATTTATGAAGAAATGTGTGTAAATACAAACTGTAGACAATGCACAGATGTAGAGGGTTCTCTGYATGAACCAACCTCAGGCCACCCCACCTGAGGGCCTTCTTTGCATTAAAAAGCAAACTGTTTGAGGGCAAGTATATKAAAACCTTTCCAGTGGCAAGAGGTCAGAGACTGAGTTGTAGGAAAGTGACTTCACCTCTAATGAATCAGATATTGCCTTAAATTAGTGTTTGATTCTAAGCKACCATCTTCAGTTAATTCAGGATGATCCATCTGTGTGCAGAAGACTCACCACCACTTGCATTCAAAATGTGTGCAGAAGAGAGTCCCTGTATCAGAGAAATCAGTGAGGATTCTTGCCACTTATTTCTGTGGTAATGAGTTGGTTATCTGAACATAGTAGAGAAACTCATTTCTGAGTGGAAGCACTGAACTCTTTGCTTCACTGACATCACTGTGAACATTGTCCCCATCTTTGCTGGTAAGAAGACTCTTTCCAGTTAAAGTAATTTGAATTAAAGTGATGGTCAACCCTCTGAGCAGAGGTAGATGTAAAAGGCTATAATAGAGCAGCTAACACTCACGATTTTAAATAGTCTTCAAGTATGTTGAAGTAAAGTTACCGTAGTTTTTTCTTGATATTTTTTATGGTGACTTCTTATTCCTGTCTGACTGTGACTACAATGAAATCCCTGGATTGCAGTCACAATGAATTAATTTTGCTATGAAAGRGAAACTATGTCTGCTTTCTAAACTTTCCTTCTGTTTGTTTTTCATTCTTACACTTATCTGTACACCCTGATGCGTGCATACTAAAGTGAATTAGAAAAAAACAAAATTGAAAAAATGCCTAATTTCTGGAAAATCTACCTGTTACCCATACTCAGAACAGGTACTTGAAAGTACAGTTTATTTCCATGTTCTTTTAGAGCCAGAGTAATGACTTTTGTTAATTCAGAATGTACTTACATAAGTAGAAAAATGCTGCAGTCTGGAAAGAATTTTCTGTGAGACTTTCAGATGCAGTATAAATTCCAAAATTTATACTGCATTTCAACTGAAAAGACAAAGCCTTCATGCAGGGAGAGGGTCCACTTCTTCTTCAATCAGAGGAGATCTTCTGAGGGTTTCTGCACTGTCCATTATATGCTTGCTCCCTCCCTAGTTCTCCTTTGCAGTGTTTTACAAGTACWCTCTGTTATGTTTCCCAGCCTCTGATATGAAGTCAAATGCTGCTCAAGCATTTGCTTACCCTGCTTTCCTTTTCTGGGTTACACAAATTGTGTTCTCTTATTTATGAACATTATTTGTTATATTTCTAAGCTTTTCCAGATTACTTACATGTTTTATCTCAATGGGACTTTGCTTAGGTGCCCCTGCTAACACACTGATTCTTGCTTCTTCTTCCTCCAAGTCTTTGAGTCTCTGCAGGAATCTGATACCACTGCTTCTGGGTCCCTCCTGCAAAAATTTGCTGTGCAATAAAATGCAAGGAGTGAAAAAACACATGGCTGCCAGCAAGGAGCCATTTACCTGCAGATGTTTGGTATATTCAGCACTTCCTTGAAGCACTCACTAAATGTCAAATCATTCTTTTCTTATATTGATACATGTTTGGTTTCATCCTTTTGGTAAACGTTTTCATTTCAGAGCCTATTTTTGTGGATGCTCATGTTATCCCAGATGGCACTGACCCCAATGATGCCAAAATCTACTTCTTCTTCAAAGAAAGACTCACAGACAACAGCGGCAGCACAAAGCAAATTCATTCAATGATTGCAAGAATATGCCCRGTAAGAACTATTTTGTTTGCCAGGTTGTTGGGATAAGCTGCTAGTGTGATATGATAACCTGAAAGACTGAATGTTTGGAAAGCCTTTGATTTATATTTGACACAAAATTGCCTGTTTCTGTATCACTATTCATAATTAAGAGCTGTTGCTGAGCTGACAGCCAGGGTCTGAACATGTTGTATATATCTGTACCTGTAGGGGTATGGAAATGTAGAGGTTCAGGGATTTGTGTATTTCTCTGACTGAGTCAGAATAGYTACCAGTGTTGCATTTTCAAACTTGCTGTCCTTGGCACAAATAAGATACATAATTTTCTTAATAAAAATGAACTATAAGACAGGGAAGTCTTTCACACACTCAAAATATCTGAAGAACGTTAGAAATATCAAGTTTCTAAGTAGGTTGATTTAACTTTCAAATGCTGTTTTAATTTTTACAATATCATCTATTCTTTCTGAGTTCTTGTATTGATGCTTGTGTAACCCTAACTTAAAAAATGTGCGCAGGAAATYTAAATTCAGGAGTTATGTCTATTCCTGGGCAATAAGTAATTTTTTAACAGCACTCCTCATTGTCTCTATTATAGGTTTTTTTGTATCTCTAGTCAACTGTAGATGAGATATGATTGAAGCAGCTATTCATATCTCTAGTGAAATCAATTTTTTTTTTTTTTTTAATGAGAGAAAAATTATAAATGCACTATTACTGCTAGCCTATTAATTCTTTCTTTTGGAAAGCTTCAGGAAGTTCATTGGGAGTTTATGTTTTCCCTGTCTTTAATTTGGGTCTTCTTTAGGATTTGATGTTGTTGTGCCTGGGTGTGAGGGCATGTTTGTCCTTCTCTGGCAGTATGATGGGACATATGATCTTTTTTATAATCTCTGTTCTCTGTATTTCTGTGAGGGTGCCTAAAGSCCTTTTTGGGCATTTTGCAAGAAGATATTTTACACAATTATAGCTGTATTTGGCTTTTTCACTATTATAATGAAGCCCAGATGATTTTTGAAAGGCCTAAGCCTGTTTAGACTTAGACTGAAGTCAGTGGCAGAATCCCAAGGCCAACGAAAATAAATCTGAGCCAGTCATATTTGTATACTTGTGTACATACCATAATATTCATGCATCAAAATCTTTGAGACTGGCCAAATATTTTACCCCSTGAAAAGACTCCTTATAAGTCACCCAAAAAGTTGGATTAACCAACTCCAACAGCACTTTATTGAAATCAAATTTCAGTAGCTTTTACATTTTGGTTTTTTCCCTTTCCTTGGGTGACATCATGCTGTGCAGTTTGGAAAAAACTGCTCTCACCTAAGGCATTCAGCAGCACAGTCAGTCAGGATCTTGGTTCTTGGTTTTCTTCCTGCATGTGGAGTGTTTAGATGAGGGAATTTRGTTTAGACCTATCTATTTTTAATGTAAAGTTTACCAGATGATTATCTAGATCATGAATTAACCTGTGAAAAAATGTGGGAAAACCTAGTAAAATGTTAGCTGTGCTTTATTTTCTGAAAATAATATTCCTCTCCAGAATGACACAGGTGGTCAGCGCAGTCTCGTGAACAAGTGGACAACTTTCTTGAAAGCAAGACTTGTGTGCTCAGTAATGGATGAAGATGGAACAGAAACGTACTTCGATGAATTAGGTATCAAGAAAACATTCCTTAAAATTCTAAATGGTACACCTTGTGCACATTGAATTACTGATTTTCTTACAGGTTTTTAGGCAAGTTGTTAACAGTGAAATATTAGCGCTAGAAATCCATGACAAAGTTCCCCTTRCAGTTTTATGACAGGAAATGAAAAAAATCTTCATAAGTCACTCTGGGCAATTATCGTAACCTTTGAAATAAAGGTAATTAATCTTTACTATTATGAATCTCTATTATGAATTTACTATTATGAATTTACTATAATGAATCTCTTACTATTTTGCTACTGGCTTGGATAACAATAGAGGATTTTAAACACCTCTTTGAAGCTGTTTCTTGTATCACTGTGTAACACACAGCTTTTCCACAACGCATTTTTGCTATTTTTTGATCACGGATGAGTCCTCARTTTGGTAGTTCAAGATAATACCAATAAATCCTGTAAATGGCACCAGCAATAGTACTATGAATAAATAAAAGTTTTCAGGAATCATCCAGCCACATAAAATTTTGTTTCAACTTGTAAAACACTATAAATATTCAATGCATRATCTATGCAGCAATCAAAAGAGGTTTACTTCATTAAGGAATTAATAGATGCCTATCTTGATACCTACGTGCCAAAGAACATTAACAGAAAGTTTCAAATTCTGTATTTTCCATAGCYGAGATGTGTAAAATCATAATTCTAAATTCAGGCATTGGAAGATTTATAGTGTGCTTTACTATAAGTATAAATTATATAGGCAGCTAATGTGCCCTGGGCTGGGTCTGTGTCTGGTTCTGATCTTCTCTCCATTGTATCCTCTCTCAGTTGTTATTCCTGATTCTCATCATAGCAAATGGGGTTTGCAGTCCTTTTGAGTTTATGTATTTGCAGCTGTTTGGTGCACTTGCTCTGGTTCAAGGTTTCAGTGGAACCTGAKGRGCCTCAGAGCAGATCCGAACTTGCWRTAGCTYACCATGTGCAAGGTGCTTGGGGGATGGATTTTCTGAAGTTCACGGTGCCTCAGCACTGCCACAGCAGCTCATCTTTCAGAGCTGTGATTTACCAACCCCCTCCTCTTCAACAAAGCACTAGGATAACTGCTTTTAGATTCTTGTATGACAAAATGTAGGACCATAGTGAATAGGAGACAATGCTCTCAGCATGGGCCTCCAGCACAATTCACTAGAAAAGAGGAAGAATACAGTCACAGCTGGAAATGCAGAAAACTGGGAGAGCAAACACATGCTTCTGTGTTCATGTTTAATGCAGGAGGGTATAATACTTCCAGTTCTGCATGGTGAAGCCTTTTGCTTTTGACATATTGAAAAGAATATTTAAAAAATTCAGCGGGTTAAGTGAAAGACCCACATAAATTAATGGAAAGCTAAAGAACATATTCTATGATTAAAAGCTCAAACAGTTCAGTCTTTTTTTGTGTTGTAATTAAGAGGTAGCATGATTATAGTTATTAAAAACATTTTTAAGGAGAAACTGTCAGAGATTAAAGCAGTTTTCACTGAAGTGAAAAAAAAATCAACAGATCCGAGGTTATAGTGGGCACATTCATATCAGTGAGTAGGGACAGTTTTGCACAGTGCAGTCAATAAGTCCTACACAACAGCAGGAGGGAGGTTTACAGCTCTCAGAAGCTTTGCTGTAAAGCTGCCTGACATTCATATCATGTAGAAAATTTGCTGGTGAGGGTGTTCCAGTGCGTTATGAACAATAAAACACCTAATTTCCCTGTTTTCGATTGCATCCATCTATGGAACTCTTTGTTTTTACCCTACTGCAACTTTAATGTTTTCCTACTGCTAAACAACCTGCTGAAACAAGATACAGCTGAGAGAAATGTGTGACATGCATCCTGAATGGATTTGAAAATCTTTGCCTTCTGTCTCCATAAGGCYAGAGGGCATGGAGTTAATTTCCAAATTTGTTTCTGAATTCAAATGCTAGATTTATGCATGTATGGTCTGTTCACATGGTAAGTTTCCTTTTTCCCATTCAAGTCTGAGATAAAAGTACTTGAGGGGGAATAAAGTAATAAATTAAACTGGAAAATAAAATTTTTACTTTTATTTTAAAAAAACTGTTTCTCTTTCTTACAGAGGACGTTTTTCTTCTAGAGACAGATAACCCCAGAACAACACTCGTGTATGGAATTTTTACAACGTCAAGGTAAACACAGAGATTTGAAAAAAATACCTAACTGCCTGACTTTCTGTATGAAAACTGAAAATTATGTTTTGTGTGTGAGGCAGTGCAATTTTGTGTGTCTGTGGCCATGGTTTGCATGCAGGAGTCTCAGTACCACTGCTGTTGGTATCCACGTTAGAGCTGTGCTCCTTGGAGCAAACTGCTTCCTGACACTGTGTCAGCTGGCACTGGGGGGACATTTCCATGGAGAGCCACTTGTCACTTCTCAGCTGAGGAAAGCTGAATGGCTTCAGCTCAGTGAGCTCATGTGGCATTTGGGAGCACCTAACAGCCCCTGAAGAGCATCCAGTGCCCTGAAGGATCAAACCAGGAATTTGTACACAAATTCATACAAATCATTTCCAGTCCCTCAGCTGGCTGATGATCCCAGAGATGGCAAAAAACCTATATTGGCTTCAATTGGCAACAAAAGGACAAGCTCTTGTGGCATTTGATCACCTCCTTGCAGGTCCCTGTTACCAGTCAGTTGTATTCACTTACTGTCCGGTTTAGAAGCATTTGGAAAGCATTTGCTGAGCTCCCAAGGGTGGTGGAAGTACCAGATAKGGGTTACTGTGCTGAAACTCTCCCTAAAAATAGGTTGTCAGGTGTCTTTCGCCTCTATTTTTTTATCTTGTCTCTTGCCCTCAGCACATAGTGCTAGTACAAAGTAAAAATAGGTACTGCTCACTTGTTTCTGGAATACTACTCTTTATTACTTAGCTATTAGTTCTTACCTTTAAAGAAGTCTTCTGCTTTTTTTTCGTTTTCACTTAATTTATTTTATCAAATTGGGAAATTATGTAACTTATTATTAATAATTCCTTCAATGGAAATTTATAGTAAAAAACCCGTTCAGAATTTTATTCTCCAGCAGAATTTTCATAGGGATCCAGGGATCTGCTTACTCAAATATGTAAATGAGACAGGAGACTGTGACTCTATGATATTTAATTGGAAAATAAAGCATCCCATAACTTTTAAACTTATGGTGCTGTCTGCAGTTCCTACTTCACAAAAAAGAGAGAAGGACAGGCTCATGTTCAGCAGTAAAATCATATTTGTCATTAGGTTGGGGGTGCAGCGTGATTGAACTGGAAACACTTCTACATAATTCTTCTAATTCTCCTGGTATTTTGGCAATGGAAATGAGGTTTGAATCACAGGACTGTGCAAGGTGACAAAAAAGAGAAAACTTCACTTTTTCTKGGCTCTCAAGCTATTTTCTCTCTCTATTGAAGTTTTTACAAACATGCATTTGTGCTATTGTGAAACACATGGTCTATGCTTGCTTTATTTTCGTTCAACCATAGGTTGAATGTGTTGCCTAGTTAAATACAGAAACCCAAAGGATTTTTACTCCTTAATTGTTCCTGTAWCTTCACCTCTGTAGACTTCCAAACTCATAACAGTAGCAAGAGAAAAACATCACAGGAAGTAATAACTACTAGTATTTTTATCTAAATCATACAGAAGGAAACTGAGTAATACTGAACTAAATTATTTTAGTGGCATAATACACTGTAAATCTAAAATGAAACATCTGGAAACAGTAAATGCATTTCTCAAAATCTATWAATACCTAGTAAAATTTGCACAAATACTATAATCCATCTAAAAGGTTCATTCTGCTAATCCTTATATAGCTGAGAGCAATGTGGATTTCACTATTGTTGTTTAGACACCAYGTGTAATGTTTTCAGGCTTTTTTCTGGACTGTTTTTTTTTCTTCTCCAGTTGAAATCAGTTATTTGGATTATCTTCATTCTATAGTTAATGCCAGGCAGATTTTATACTGTCTGGACCTTCCACTTTTTAGATAAATATAACAAACCTTGCATGCAGTGAGAAGAAAAATGAGGGAGTTAATTCACTGCAGTCAGCCTTAGCATCAGTCTGGAAACATTTTCCCTATTACCTTTCATCATCACGGGGTGATGGAGACCATTCAGGGCTGGTGCTAACTGAACCCATGTCTGAACATAGAGCAGTGGGAACAACATGTCTTTTTCTTAGGTGACTCCCTGAGTTCTCATCAGGAAGCATCAAACTTCATARGCCCAGTTTTATGGGTGGATTTGGGGTCTGTATAGGAGTAATTYCTTTACAGCCTCACCATGTCCCCATTTTTTGTAAAAAAAAACCTGGTAACTGATTGTAATAATCCAACCAATTGTGGTGGCTCTGGATGTTTTGAATAATATTTTAGCCATGTGTTTCAGGAGGCTCATGGAGGCCTTGTGGTTTACATACTGGTGGGGAGTGCTGGAARCCTGTGCTGAGCTTGGCACTACAAAGTTTAGAAAACTCTTGTCTCACTGAAGTCAGCAATATTTTTGCCATTGATTTAACTGCAGCCAGATTATATTTCCTTTATATTTAGCATTAGGAAATGTTCTTATTGCACCAGTAGGGTAGTGCCTTCCTCCCTCTTTTTTCAGTTCACTGYTCAGAAAGGTGCTAAGTCTTAAGAAGTTGCAGTGCCTGTTGGGCAGCTAGATTATTTGGTTTTAAATGTTTTAACTCTATGCTATAAAATCATTAAATTTTATAAAATATATCATTTTAGAGCTATCTTTCACCATTGGACCATACAAAATTATGGAAAAGCTGTAAAAATGTCAGTAGATTGCAATGTTAACCTTTYCCTACTGTCTTCCAGTTCCATATTTAAAGGCTCAGCTGTGTGTGTGTATCATCTGTCTGACATCCAGACTGTGTTCAATGGACCATTTGCACACAAGGAGGGCCCAAACCACCAGCTGATTCCATATCAGGGCAGAATTCCCTACCCACGACCTGGCACTGTAAGTACAGAGATGTTTATTCAGGCTTGCCAATTGCTTGTCTTTGTTTAATGCATAAATAAATATTAYTTATTCCAGGAGAAAAGTCTGTATGTGACTGTGATAGTTACAGTTCAGAACTATTTTATTTGCTTTTAAATTGCCTACAAATCACGTAGTGTCTGGAAATCTTCTAGAAAGAATTAAAAGTAATGTAAAATGTTAATCACTCTTTTTCTGCTGCAAAGGTGAAAAGRATTAGTTCATTAGGTGACAGTCTTGTTTGCATGTGCATTTCCATTTTGWGGGTATATTTGAGCAAAATGTAGCTAAACAAATAAGCATGGAAAGGCAGCACTGTGAATGTGCTCTAGAGCCTGGATCCATGTCTGTAAGTCTGTCTTCTSTCTGTGTGATTTTTCTTTAGTTCTCCAGAGTCTTGCAGCTCTTCTCGGATGCTTAGGAGATGTAGAGAAGAAGGTTTCTGGGACTTGTCACTTGACTAAGTCTAACCCTGCCAGGTTCTGATTCTTAGAAGAGGCACCTAGAAATAGATGAGTTTTCATGACATTCAGTTCACTGTAGCCTTMCTCTTTAAGAATGCTTTTTTTATGCCTTATTTTTTTTTCAGGACTTTCTTTCACTGTATCAAGGATAGTAATAATCTTCCAATAAATTCTATACACAATTAGAGCTAGTTCTGGTTCCAAAATGCACAAAAATATCTCATTAAATATTTTAAATGGAGCTATTCTTTCTTTGTACTTTTCAACTTCATGATGTATAAAAATTGCTGTTAGTGCACTTTTTTCTTCKTTTATTTACTTACTTATTTTCACTATTCTGATTTAGATTTAGCAGAAATGGAACATCTAATATTTCAAGGTTTAATGAAGAATACATGAACTTTCTCGAGAATTGTCTCTAAATCCATATTTGCTAAATGAAGTAGGTGTGTTGACTCTTATGAAGTCATACAATTTCTTAAGTATCAGAATTAAATAAGTATGTAGAGAATCATAAATTATGTCTTGATGATGTAGTTTTATGTTTTTTTAGATTAACACTTCATAGCTTTTCCATTTATCACAGGAAATTRAATTTTATTTTAATTTTGCCAGTTCCTGTGAGAACATTTAACCTTATGATTATTTCATTCTGATTTGTCTTTGCATTGCAAAATCTTGTTCTTTTTCTTCCTTGTACATGGAATAGCTCAGATACATGGAATAGCTCGCCCCGTTCACACAATTCTTCATGACATTTTAGTGCAGTTAAGAGCTGTAAGAGTTAGGGTTTTACATTCCCAGATCTCTAGAATTAGCTAATCAATACCYGACATTCCACTAAGGTCTAATGCTAACATTAGTCTTTCTTTGCAATTTATTCATACATCTCTAATCTCGTGAGTTCACTGAAGCTTAAAAAAAAAAGACTCATTTAAACAGGAAGTTTCACACTCTTCTGATTAGTCACATTTCAAAGTTTCTTGCTGTTTCCGAGTATTTTGTTTGTATGTTTCCTCAACTGTTGCCATGTTTTTCTTGGTTCACCTCATGGAGGCTTCTGAGGTATTCCAGATTGGCCTAAAGAAATTGGGCAGCACAATGGAAAGGGGAAAACAGAGTCATATGTGGATTTAACATGGTTACAGAAATTATCTACACTTTTCARATGTGCCAAGCTCTGAATTTGAAGATAAATTCTTGGATCATAGCTCATAGAGATTCCTTCAGATGACCATTGCTGGTTTTCGGATCACTGGCTTTTCCGTGCTTCCTCATGATTCAGCCACAGCACAGCATCTTAAAATCATATTTTCTAAGATGGAATTTCTTTGSCTTTGCTTTTATTTCACTGCCAGAAAATTTCACTTTTAAATGTGTGCCAYAAACTCTTTTTTTCACTTCTATCAAATCATCTGCAAAAACTGGGGACATGGGGATTTTTTGCTGCTCAGAATTTGTGCTCATAGAGTTAACTTTGATCAGCCATGCTTGCAGACTATGGGGCATGATCCTCTTTTCTCTGGAATGTATTTTTTTTTTTTTTTGCAACTTCTGGGATACTGCACTGGACAGGGATGCCTTTTTGTATGACATGGAAAATCCTACTTTGCAGTTGCCTAAAGAGATTCATACTAAACCTCTGGACAGAAATGAAAGTTCATCATGTCTCRGTACACTGGATAAACAATGGAAAGGCTCAGTGTAGTTTCAGTAGGATTAAATAAAGCAATACATTCTTTTGGCCACGAGCAACTCCGCAGTGTTTGGCTGGCCTTCACTAAATACCAATGGTTTCTTATTTCTCCGCAAGCGAAAYTTGCTTATGGAAAAGAAAATACATAATTGGCAGCGTGCTACTAAATTCAGTGATGTTTGAGGGTAGTTTCCGTTTTTCAGAGTTTACAGAAATAGTTTTGGTACCTACAGCATGTTGGGGAATATGCTGTAAATTAAAGAATTCTGGTTTTCTCTGAAATCTTATTGCATGATAATCGAGTGTGAACATAAGATTGTGTAGCCAAGTCCTTGAATGAGGTGTGAAGGATACAGCTTCAATCCCTACAGGAAAGGGAGAGCTTATAGGTTTCTTCAGCGTCATCTTTTGCTTGTCACTGGTTTAACAGAAGAATTAATTGGTTGAAGATGTTTGTTAAAGCTTTGCTTGGAAGAAAGATACAGTGTAAGTTTTTAGGGTCATGCTAGTGTGAATCATAGTGTAGACATTTTTGCAGGAAGTCACAGACAACAATCTCATGACTCCAAGTCAAGAATGGAAGGGTTGAAAGCATCAGAGAAAGACTTTTAATTGAACTGTGTGAGACAGAAAAGTTTAATTTGAACTGCTTGTGAAACAGAATCCCTGTTGAAAGAAACTGGGGTCTGGCAGAGCACTACCAAGTAGAGTAGTCTTGCTAATGATAAATGCAGTTCTTTTTTCAGCATTTGTTGCTAATCTTAACAGATAGTTCCATGCATTCTCTGGAATGTGGATGAATATACCAGAGAGGGTAGAGCAAGCAAGATAAAAAGAACTCAATTTTGTGAGCAATCTTAGAGCRTTAACATGTAGTGTCATTTCTAATGAGAGCCAAAACAAAACCCTTAGGRTAAAAAAGAGCCCAGAAAAATAAATTGTCAAGATGTCAGATGAGAAAAGCAGCCCACATCTGAGCTGAGTTCTGGTTCTTCTTCCTGGAGGTGACTGGTGCCAGAGCAGTTTCTTTTAAGGAGTTCCTACAGAGCTATTCTACTTTATGTGAATAATTAACTCTTAATTGAGCCAGAAGATGACTCTAAAGCCTGTGTTTAGGCTGAAGTCCCCTCTCTACTTGTTTCTTGGTATGCCCAATGAATTATTAGGTGCAAGATATGGAACAGCTTTTAGCAGTGAGGGTAGAACAGGCTCTCCTGGCTGTGGCTRCAGGGATGCCCTGGGAGGTGAAGACCCAAATTCTAACATTGCACCTCATCAGGTAGGCTGGACACATGAGTCATATATCCCCAGACAGTTTCCAAGTCTCTCAGAATATGATTCATTTTATGCAATTTAAGCCTTCTAAAAGCAGGGTGTTTAGTCTGAATTACTGACTACAGAGGAAACCTAAGAATAAATTCCTGACTTTTAAGAGAGCAGAAGTCAGGTGAGGTAAATCTCTCCCTAAGCTACTGACTACTTTGTGTCTGTGGTTTTGACCAGAAATTCCATCCTAGATGTAAGAATGACCCTSATCAAAATAAACAAATTTCCATCCAAGTGCTTTTTATTGAACAAATAACTTTCTAATTGGAAAAATATTGTGTCAAAACGCTTCTGAGTATCTCAGATATTCTGAGGAGAGTTTCATAGCTCRGAAATACAGTAAGGGGAAGAAATGAAAGCTCAGGAGCAGCAATAAGAAGTGAGGTAGCAGTAGCTGAATAACCAAACCATGTAAATTAACASAGATGCATCCAGAATATTGTACCAATTACTGACAWAGCTCTGATTTCTTTAYTGTTTCCTTTTAGTTTCAATCTCASTAAACAGTSGAGTTTTTCAAGATTTTCTCATGAGGTCCAGAATACCTCAGGGATGATCATTTGGGTGGTTCTTCATTGTATTTAAAGAAGCATCCACAGAATTCATGGACCTCAGTTAATCCTCAGGCATAGGGGAAAGTATAGACAATCTTTTCRGATATAAGTAAGTTGTTATGGGACTCCCTCATCGACTCTGTATTATTRCTTTTTCAAATGACGATGAGTCACAGGCCCTTTCATCATCTTATAATCAGCATAATGACAAGAGGGATATCGGCCAAATTGCAATTAAGTATAAGATTTTGTCTTCTGCCTTTGTACTAATTCTGTAACAAACCACATGCAAAAGTTTGGTATAATCCCATACCAGATTGGATTTTTAAAAATTTTTCTTTCAACGGGTGGTTTGGAAGCGCAAAATATGTAGAAATAGGTTCAGAAATACAGATCTTTTCCATCAATCTGGTGAAACTACATTTCTGTTTTATCAGAGCTGATAGGAGTTCAAAGTGTAGCTATTCAACACTGCATTCCCCTTACTGSAGCATAGGAAGTTTTGGCCCGAGTCTGAGGTGCTCTTTCAGGAATTTCCTTTGTCATCTATCTGTCAATATTTGTAAATGACTTGGAGATGAAAACTCTCTGAAGGGTGGTGAGCGTTGCTCAGCGTTACTGTGCGTGTTCCTTGCAGTGTCCAGGAGGAGCCTTCACACCCAACATGCGAACGACCAAAGAGTTTCCAGATGATGTTGTGACCTTCATCAGGAACCACCCTTTGATGTTTAACCCCATTTATCCCATACACAAGAGGCCGTTAATCATCAGGATTGGAGCTGACTACAAATACACCAAGATTGCTGTGGATCGAGTGAACGCTGCCGATGGAAGATACCACGTCTTGTTTCTTGGAACAGGTAAGACAAATTTGGCAGCATTCATTTTCCTCTGTTGCAGTATAATCTGCAATCAACTCTGATTATTTTACAGCTTTCWGAAGTATTTGTTTAAATGTTTGCAATCTACAGAAATGTTATAGGAATCCATGAATTATGTTCTTTTTACTTTCTGTGCATTTTTCTATTTACTGTGGACATAAATTATGTGCAAGAGATACAATGTGTTGATACTAATTTTGAGACAAAAAGCAACAMCAGTGTATATTTTATTGGATCGAAATTATAATAATTCTCTTGAATACAGTTTGTGTGCAGCATGATTGCACATTAGATTTGATGATCTCTAACATGAAAAAAAGCGCCAAAATATAGCTTTATAATTTTTGTATATTTTTGTCTCACCATTATTCTTAAATAAATGCTGTGTAATCTACTTCTAAAGAAAATCAAGACCTAAACAAGGTGTTGCAAAGGCAGAAACAACTCTTCCAGAATACAGTAGTAATGTGGAAGTACTTAGCAGAGAAAAAGAAAAAAATGGTCACCCTCCTAGCAGTAGTGGGTGCAGAGAATTTGATCCAAAAGTATTCTAAAACAATTTCTGTCTAACATAACCTACATTTTGGTTTTAGTTGCATCAAATTTGAATCTGGTGTTACGCATCTGAAGTCTGCAGGGAACAGGTCAAGTGATTCTTGTACTGATCAATTTTGATTTTTTTAATTCACTCAGATGTGAATCACACCCTTTAGATTGAAGCAGACAGGCAGAGTGGTTCTGTGACTAGACCCTAGGACTCACATCTGAAACTCCCACTGGTTTAACRGGGCATTAGAGGTCGATGGGCACAAAGGCTAATCTTTTTTGCTACAGATGGTTTCAAGCAGAACAWAGGAGAAGAACTCTAGGAGAACAAATATATCTCGGAACATCAGAAAGTGATTACAGAGATGGCTTTCATTGCTTTTATGGTTCGTATATTATTGGGGTCCTGATTGTTTTCAGCTTGTGGAGTAACCGTGTCTGCCAACAAACTCGCATGGGGCTGGGAATAACCATCTTGTTATAATAGGTTTAGGAAGCGGGTGCTAAAAAATCTCTCAAGAATGTCAGGCTTCTACAGGGAAAGGATTAAAAGTAACTCACTTCRCTCTTCTTAGAAAAACCTCTCCTACTATCAAAATCAGCAGAGTGCCTGTGTGCCAAAGGAGGCCAACTGCATACTGTGCTGTGTGTGCAGGAGTGTATCCAGAAAACAGGTGATGGAAAGGATTATTCCCCTTTATTTGGCTTGGGAATACTGTGGGGTGCCCATACAAGGAAAACATCGACCTGATGGAGCAAGATCAGTTGAGGGAATGTAGCTCGTGATGTATGAGAAGAGGCTGATAAAATGGGTTTATCCAGAGAAAGCTAAGGGGGGCCTGACCACTGTTGACAGCTATCAAATGGATGGGTACAGCCACCTACTGGGACAAAAGCAGATGGGAACTCTGCTCAAGGTGCYAAGATGAGGGATTGCACACAGGTTGCAATGTGGGACATTGCATTTGGATGTAAAGGAGAAAGTTTCCACCATCAGCATGGTCAAATAGTGGAAAAGGGGCTCAAAGAGATTATGAATTCTCCATCTTCAGAGACTCAAAAGATTCAAACCCCAACTGACACAGCGCTGATCATCCTGCTCTAATTGGACCTGCTTTGAGGGGGAGCCTGTACCAGATATCTTCTAGAGGCCCTTCCAGCCTACAGGTTTCTGCAGTTCAGTGAAAGAAAACAAAACCACTTCATTCATGGGAGGATATGGATGGAGAATATGGGAAGGGCTAAAGCCCAACAAGAGCTACATCTGGCTACTGCTGTAAAAGGCAATAAAAATGTTTCTRTAAATATATTAGCAGCAAAAAGAGAGCTAAGGAGAATTTCCTTCCTTTACTGGATATGGAGGGAAACACAGTGACAAAGGATGAGGAGAGGGCAGAAGTACTTACTGCCTTCTTTGCCTCAGTCTTTAGTAGCAAGACCAGTTCTGCAGATTCCCAGCCCCCTGAGTTGGAAGCCAGGAATAAAGAGCAGAGTGAGGCCTCCACAATCCAAGGAGAAATGGTCARTGACCTGCTACACCTCTTAGACACAMGTGAGTMCTTGGGGCTGGATGGGATCCACCCAGGGGTGCTGAGGGAGMTGYCAGAGTGCTCACCAARCCACTTCCCATCATTTAGYAGCAGTCYTGRCTGTGTGGGGAGGWCCCRGCTGACTGRAAGTTATCAAATGTGATGCCCATCYWCAAGAAGGGCCACAAGGAGGATGTGGGGAACTACAGGCYTGTAGTGAGACCTCAGRGCTGGAGAAGGTCATGGAGCAGATCATCTGGAGTGCCATCACATGGCTCGTGCAGGACACCCAGGGGATCAGACCCACCCAGCCAGCATGGGTTTGTGAAAGGCAGGTCCTGCTTGACCAACCTGAGCTCCTTCTATGGCCAGGTGATCCATGCAGAGCATGAGGGAAAGGCTCTGGGTGTTGTCCACCTGGACTTCAGCTTTAACACCATTTCCCAGAGCATTCTCCTGGAGAAACTGGCTGATCATGGCCTGGACAGCTTAGCTGGGTATAAAACTGGCTTAATTGCTGGGTCCAGAGAGTGATAGGGACTGGAGTTATATCCAGCTGCCTGGTAGTCCCAGTTGCTGTTCCAGTTGGTCTTTTCCAACCTAAACAATTCTATGATTCCATGTTTTTCCATCAAAACTTTACCAGGTCACCATCTGCTGTGGYATGAATGCTTAGTATATAATAAAGCATAGTCAGGGTTGAAGAACATCTGGGTAATAAATTATATAAAGAATTTCCTAAGTTTTTGATCTGGGTATTTTTGTTTTCTTGGTTGGAATTTGATGAAGGAGTTGAAGGTATTCTTGAATATCTCTTTGATCCTACTTGGGGAATTTTTRGAAACTACTAAATTAACCTAACTAGGACAGGGCTTTCTAAAAACCTTCCTCTCCCTCCCTACCCTGCCCCCCAACATAAAACCACATTTTCTGTTTACTTTAATGCAGATACAATTCTTTACTCTGWGACTTTTTAGGGTCATTTTCCTCCTTTCCTGCAAAAAAGAGTCTTTTTCTACTGTAGAAATGTCAAAAGTGTTAATTGATATCGTCCCTACTTCTGTTGTACAATTTCACAAGAAAACTTGGTAAAAGAGGAGTTTCACTTTACTACTAGTACCGTTCCTTGACAAATCATTATTTTTAGTCAAAGTAATAGATTGGTAGGGTAGTACAGATCTTTCAAATTAACTTTTTTTATTATTATTTTAATGTATAATGGTGCCATTGTTTTAAAATGTTCTGTAGGCATCTAGTGTTCTTTGGAGGCAAAYTCTACTGCAGCTTAGTGGAAAAGATCGAGACATGACTTCCCAATCCATACAGGATTATTGATGTAGCATTGATAGTTAAAGCTGGAAAAGTATTGAAAAGCTGAAATGTGCTTAAAATCACAGTTTGATAGTACATGCTTTAATAATTCTGTAAGAGATAAATATGGGCAATTTGATTTTATACTTTGATGACCATCTGACTGGTTTTAGGTGATCAGCATGGCCTCATACAGACACATATATGAGCWGTTAAAAACATCAGTATACCTCAGGTTGTTTTCATGTTAATCCTTTTCTTTGTATCAGCACAGGATCCATCTGATACAAAAAGCACAGCTCTTGATACTTTATATTCATTGCTTTATCTTCTTCATTACACTGGAGACAAGGATCATTTTCTGCTTTCTAGTGAGATGGAGGGCAGGCATTATTCTTCCTGAGCAGGGCACAGGACATTAATAGCTTCCAAGGTCTTCCTCAAAAGAAATCGGTGCAATGGAAGTTACTGCATTTCTCAGCCCTTTCAAATAAAAGTGATCAAGTTTCAGCCACTGAGARGAGAAACTTGTTTTCTTTATTCTCTGCTTTCCGTGAGACTCAGGAGGATTTGATAGAGATATTAAGTGTCAAAAGGAATGCAGAGGGGATTTACTTTGGTGTCAGTTCATCCTGGCGAATGCAAAAACCACATTGTATAGGAGAATTTCATGTGATAATTTCCTTGGGAGCCTGGAGCCCCACAGCCCGAGACAATGGGACTTGACACCTGGTGACAATTACACTCAGCTCTGGTGATGAGTTACTGCTGCTGAACTGAGATGTTGCCAGCCATGTCTGTCACTGTCAGTGACCTGTCTCATSCTTGAAATCGGAGTGTTTTATGACTTGCCAGATGCAAAGATGCTAAACACAAAATGTTTAGCTTTTCGTCTCTTCCTCCTCTATAGTCTTAGTAATAAATCAGTTCCTGAATGCAAGTGAAGAATAACAGAAGTACAGAGCTCCAACAGCCCCAGTGGTTTTCATCATGTAGCCATGGCACAGGAGGGTAGAGGCAGCTCTGTAATTTCTTCACCTTGGTGTGAACTAAATGTGGTGTTTCCTCTGCRCCCCCAGACAGAAGTGCTGAGCTCACAGGGGCTGGGCCATGCCGAGTTAATGCGCTGCTTTTCTGCCTTGCTCAGCTACAGAGCAAACAAAATAAATCCCAGGGACAGACATTGTTCTYGTGGCATTCCATGCCCTTCAAATGATAACAATCTCCTGCTTTTCCTATGCTTTTAACATGAAGACTCCCAAAGCACTTAACAAAACATGCTAGTTCTGTTCAGTCCGCCCATAGGGATCTCTTCACCCCCCCTGATGTGAGCTGAATTGGAGTAAGGAGCAAGTCTGGACTGGTGGAGAGCAGTGCTAYGAGAGAAGAGCACCACAATATCTACCTACCTTGTCTTCTCAAACAGAAATCCAAAGGGATAATTTACTTGGAAAGAATGTAATCACTCGTTTGCATATTTGACTAGGGCAATGCTGATGATATTTTTTTTCCCTATGCAATGAGTAGTAATATATTCAGTTCAAGAATCTGGGATTAGAATTCTGTTTCAAATATTCCATTTCTGTGATGGGCTAGGACTCAATCCCGAATTTTTTGGATTCACCCTAGAGTCGTATTGCAATTCATTTCTCATTTCAGTTTTATCTAAAGGACCTGAGCTTTCAATATTTTGTGTTCRTCCTTTGGCAGATTGTTTTCCATCTGAGTTTAAAGACAGCAGTAAAACACCATGAGAGCATATTTGTGAGATTAATATTCATTTATTAAGCATGCCACCTACTGCTTGCAGTACAAAAACCTTCGGTCAAAGTACACACAGATTGCACAACCAAAAGATTATTCATGGGTTTTTTTTTATTGCTCTTGGTGTTAGGAAAATATTTAAATGTCTGGGTCAAACTTGGGTACATTAAACAGCTATGGGCACCAATGGGATTTTTTTCAGCCTCTTGCTATCAAGATATGRTACGTTTCTTTGGAAAGAGATCTAAGTTACTGTCGTAAAAAGGCAMTTCAGACTTCAGTGTGGCTTTCTCACATGATTAATGTCAGCCACATGCATCTGATGTGGCGTGAGGCTGATCAATGTTTCTTATTATCTTTTCTTCTCTGATGAAACACTTGTTTTCAAAGTGTGGATGCATTAAGTGCCTCCAGAGCATAAGTTTGCAATACTCATTTTCATGGTGTTGTATGATGGCTGTCTTTTTGGAAAACTAACCCTTGCTGACAACAGTAGCCTCCAGTAATGCAATAGCCAAAAAATCATGTAATGATCTACAGATTCTAACAGAGAGAGATAATCTGGTCAAAAGAGCAAGCTTGCCTCCCATAGTTTTCCTGGCTGTAGCTTCGTGACTGTGAGCTTGGGAAGATGATGTTGCACAACTGTGGCACAACAGGCGTCAGGCACAATTTCCTTCTTCCTCTTGGTCGTAGCGCCTGAGTCATTCRTAACCTTTTGTTGACCTACTCATCCAAAGCTTTTTCACAGACTTTTAAGATGATATGTAAGTTACGAGGGTGTGCCTCCACCTGCTTCCTTTCCCCTGTTCAGTTTTTGTTCAAGCAAGCTCACACTGTTCCCRAAAGATTGACTGAGCTGGGGCTGTACAAAAACTTTGCCCTCAAGTGTGAGCATTTGTATCTGTCTTTTTGTTCTTTGATGCTGATTGAATTTTATGAAGTTCCACAGAGATATTATGAGCTGGAAAACAATTACCCCCATTTGACAGATGAGTGAACAGAGCACAGAAAGGTTAGTGGCCGTGGTGGGAGCTCTGAGTTTCAGCAGGCACAGAGCGTGGGAACGTGGCTGTCAGTCCTGACTGCTGACCTGCCACCATCTCAGGTGCTCTGCTGAGCATCAGCGTTTTCTCAAACAGACAGATTTCAAACAGTCTGTGAACCTTTTTGCTCTCTTTTTTCTTTGTAAGGTTATTTGTATACATCAGGTTCAACTCAGATAAGAGACCAAAAATAATTAGCTGCCATTAAGGTGACAGGTAAAACATGGAGAAAAAAATTTTAGAGGGTCTCCAGCAGTGTCAGACACATCAGGGGTGGGGATTACTGAGAGAAACCTCTCAAAACTCATGTCAGAGTAGAAGTGGGTGCCCAGTGCAGTTGGTTTTTTTATGATGTGGAAAATTCGGGTGTTTTTTTTGTAGT
This sequence comes from Malurus melanocephalus, assembly GCF_030028575.1. NCBI lineage: Eukaryota > Metazoa > Chordata > Aves > Passeriformes > Maluridae > Malurus > Malurus melanocephalus. The sequence continues at coordinate 928,153 of NW_026623526.1, forward strand.
TCAATTTGTGATGTGGCTCAGGGGTAGATGGTCTCAGCTCTCTTTGAGGCTCATGTTACTGACAACAGCTGCAGCGTTCACTGGAGAAAGAAAAGCTCATCAAAATTCAGGGAATGATTTTTAAACTCAGATCTTTGATACAGCCAAAAACCTCTGTTTTCATGTCTGTTCATTAAGGTTTGCCTTTTGCATTGCCCATAATCAGCCACACCAGTAATTAGTGTAATCAGGCACAGTCTAACTGGTATTGATGAAGCTTGGCTGATTAATATCAGTCCAGAATCATGCCATGTATTTCAAGGAAWATTATTGTAATTATGATGATTATTGTTTTCCTCTTCTCTTTCCATTCCATTTATTGGAGTGTCTTCCTTCTTCATTTATTTCCCACTCTGAATATATTCTACACTTTTTTTTAGCCTGCACTTTCCTCTCTTGCTGTTCCCAGTTTGTCAGACCTCTCAGAGGGAACGTGATCTCAGTATCATTGTTTTTCATGTCAGGCTGGGACACCTCCTTTCATTAAGCAGGTTTTAAATGGAAAAACGTTTTGAGTCKCTCTTGTCCTCTTGCTGTCAGCTTGAGGGAGATTTCCCTTTGTTTGTCCATCTCCCCTTGACTCCCAGACTGCTGGGCTGATGCAAGGCTGCAAGCAGCTCTCATTGAAGAGTTAGGAAAGTGGAGAGCAAAAATCTGCCCCTGTATTTCTGGTGGATGGATATTCTGGAGACACAGCTTTTTCATGACTGTGAAATCATAACAATGGAGAACTGTTTTCAAGTGGATTTCTGGAAGGAACAAGTGGCAAAGGAAACCATGCTGTTMATTTTTATGAATTTTAGAGGATCAGCTTATAATTTCATATCTTGATCTAAACTTGAAAAAAAAAAGTCACTTGTACTTGTTTGATGATCTCTTCTGTTGATTTACAGCGTAAAATATTATCTATTGTGAAATACACTGGGAAACAGCTCAGGCACTGCTGCTTTGCATAAATGTCCTGCAGTGCACAGTGCTTCATCCTTTCCTCTGACCCACGGAATTTAGTTTGCTGCCTTGCCATTAGCAGAATAAACAAGTAGGATTTTCAACAAAACTCAAATACACCATGAGCTTTCTGACATGAATATGTGCAAGTGACTTGATTTGTCAGTGATAAATTTGTGTTTATAGTGGAGACAGCCACTGCTGAGAAAGAAATGAGAAGCGGGGTTTGGCCACAAATATTTGCCTTTCATTTATTGAGGAAGAGACTGAGTAACAGTAGCAAGAGTATTTTTAAAGACAATGGGAGAACTATAGCCTATAAGCTGTGTATTGTTGGAAATTTTTTAGATACATATATATATATATATATGTATATATATATATATGTATGTATATACAGACTATTACAATTCCTTGCTTTAAGCAATTTTAATTAATCAATAGCTTTCCATTGCCTACGCAAATACTTATTTTAAATGCTGTATTAGGTCTCCTTTAAAACAATGGGACATTCCTTTCTGCAAAGATCTGTCCATCATGGTACAATACTGAGTCAAAGCAAATGGTAAAATATCGAGTCAAAGGGAAAGAATACCAAGGTAAACAGCCTCACTCTTGTGTATTTTTCTGGGCTGTGACAAAAAGGTAGATAGGAACCTACTTTACAAATAGGAAAGGTTATTAGGACACAAGCACTTGRCTTCAGGCATTATCAGTATTTTCTGTGCCAATGGCCAGGATAAAATCTCCCCTCAGGTTCTGATTTCAGTTTGGGGCAATGTTTGAGGACTCAAGACCAYTTAGGAATTTTAAATGTGTGGCATGTGCTAATGGATCATTGACACAAACCGGTTCTTCAGAGGCTCAGCAGCCTTACATTCCTGTGCAGGTAAGGTCACTGTCAACATGCTTAGTGCCCTCTAAGTCAGGGTTACAGGTACTTGACACTTTGCAGGCAGCTGCAAAAAAAAAAAAAAAA